>NC_091663.1:25212500-25475000 GCF_042453785.1 Malus domestica
GGAGAAAATGGTGAAGAAACGAAGGAGAACAAGTGTTTTAAAAATTTCCCAGTTTTCCGGTCACCGGAAAACTCAGTCCGGCGACGCGGGGAAAAAGAAGGGCGCGTGGGGGGCGCGTAGGCCCGTGCCACCCACGGCGCGTGGGGGCGCGTGGTAGGCCCAAAAATTTTTCTAAAAAATTGTCGACGTCCGTGACGTCGAGTAAGTCAATGTGGTATATTCATATACCCAAATTGAGCACCGTATGATAAGTTATTTCGAATTATTGGTTATGTGTTTTAATTAACGTTTTTATAGTTGTTTCGCATATAGGTGACACCTATCCCGAGGACGAGCGCATCCAGGGACGTCACGGGGGTTACGACCCATCGACTTACCAGTGAGTGGGCAGTTTTGTTTTCGTATTACCTATATACTACTGTTTTTCCCAGAAAATGCATTTATATGAAAATATGTTTTAAAATGCCATGCATGCAATCGATGAGATATTTGAATTGATAATTGATGCATATATATATATGAATTGACGCTGTGGACGCACAGGTGAGTTTTTACATTATTCATACGATTTATTTATGTGAATTGCATTGAAAGCTCATAACCTGCACCCTAGGTGTTAGTGCTTATATTATTCACCACACCGCACGCTCGCCTTGGATCCAAGTAGGTGAATGTCGTACAAACCATGTGAGGGTTCCGACATGCTAGTCGTATAGATCGCTAGATGTGATTCCGACTAGTGGGTGACCTTAGTTATGCGCGCCGATGATTGATGAGAGAAGCACTAGAGCGTATTCTTACACCTTTCATCGTACAGACTACCTTACGTAGTTCCGAGTGACGTGCAGAGTTGGGCCGTATAGGTCACTGTGGTGACTCCGGCTGAGTGGGATATTGAGCTATAGAATCAGCCGTACAAGACCACTGTAGGGTCTCCGGTTGATTTATTATTTCACCTGATTTATATCGATGCATTCATAAGATATTTTGGCATGGCATGGCATATTCTTTCTGAAAAGCGTTGAAAGATTGTGAGCTGAGTTTGATGATATATGTATATTTGTTTATATTCTAGTTTTCTGGGAAAGTATACAGGTTTTACGGAGAGGGGTTAGAAGTGTTTTAAATGAAATGTTTTGGAAAATCTTTGGTTTTACTTGACCCACTCAATTTTGTTTTGCACCCCTCCATGTTCTAGTTAGCAGTTGGTGGCTCACGAGGTCCTTTTTCGGCATTCTGACAGACGTTTTGCATGTAGGACTCACCTGCGGGTGTTGTACTTTTAATTATAGTCCTACTTGACTGCACTTGACACCTACGCTCTGAATTCGTGTGTTTTACTTTATAACTCACTCTTTTATGCTAGTAGGTTATTACTGCTAGTGGTTGGTTTAAATTCCTTCATATTTCTATTATCTTGCTTCCGTGTCGCGCTTTTGGCTACGTCACGCTCACGTGACGGCCAACACGCCTTGATTCTAGGGTCGAGGTGTGTCAGATATGTCATGTTTTAAATGCAAAAAAGTTGATGTGGAGAAAGTTAAGGGACCTAGATCAAAAATTGAAAACTAAGGAAGACTTGGGATGCGGTCCCTAACTATGAATATTCTTTTACAGAGATCTTATTGGTTTTCAATTTTTGATCGAAGTCCTTGAAATTAATGTGATAATTTATTTCTATGTATGTTACTATATTTTTTAAATTAAAAACTGAAATTTATAGTTGTTTATATATATATATATATATATATATATATAAGGGTACATTTTATATATAACAAATTGGTATATTTAATAATGAGTACATTTTAAGATTAAAAATTTGAAAAAAAATTACATGAATAGGTACATATACGATTAAAAATTTGAAAACTGTTGTAGGCATAATTTGCTGAGCAATTATGGAGGTCATAGAGAGAGAAGGGGTGCGGCATATAGAGAGAAGAAGAGATATATGTGTAATTGTGAGTGTGTGTTATTTCACCCCATTGTGCCTTTATTTATAGTAGTAGGATAGGTAAAAACCTTTCCCTTTAGGATTACAACATTTAATAGGTAATCTACTCCTAATAGGAATATAAGATACATTCCCATAACTAATAGGATTTACACAATCACATTCCTATTCCAATAGGACTGCAACACTCCCCTTTGAGTGTGTAAATACTCAAGTAAATGACGTATCAGGTCTTTAGTGATGAAGCAAGTATAGTTGATGAAGTCGTTGGCATAATGAGTGAATACAAGTTTCAAATCAACGGAAGAATGCATAAAAAGTAAAACTCACAAAACCTGGTTATGGTAAAACCCAAGGTGGGGAAAAACCCATAGTCTAAGGAGAAATATGAGAAATTGCATTAAGTCAAAACTATACGTCTTTTGGACGCAAGTAGAATAGCTCACAAGGGTATGATCAGCCCATGATGAGTGCCTCCTTAAAACCTAGTTAGGTAGCAAAAACCCAGTGGGAAAAATGCTCCTAATCGTAGGGAAAAAGAGTACATTAAAATCAAGTGAGTATACTTCTGGATACTCCCCCTGAGTTTGACATAACTTCCAAATAAGAACTACAAGCATTGCATATGAATAGTTAGGCATACTGATAGGAGCATATTTATGCGACTTAGTTGGCTTGTTCTTGTGCATTTATGTTGTTTTTCTTTAGTTATTTTAAGTGTTTAAAGTCATTTTCGTGCAGTTTCAAGTTTTAGAGACAAAGTATGCAAAGAAGTGCGAAATGGAGCATTTTAGAGCAAAATTGAGCTGGAATGTTGTGTATGCTTATGGAGCACAAGGAATGGACGAGTTTGAAGGTCAAATGAGCTTAAGAAATGAAGAAATGAAAGTGAAGAACAAAGAATTCGGAATTGGAAACCAAAGTTTCTAAAGTTGGAAGTTTCTATTCTTGGGGGTTTCCATTTTCGAGAGTTTCTATTCGTGGCTTTGGGCTTTTAGATGACCTATCCTTACCCTCTTAGATTGGAGCCGCACCTTCCTAGCCCAATCTCTCTTGAATTCTGACTTGTTAGGCCATTTCCTTGTGGATTTGGGTTATACACATCCCTTTCTACAACTAAGTGGACCTAAACCCTAATTCCTTGTGGATCTTCACCCTTTGCCGCACCTAGCCTTCTAGAATACCTGATTTCCTTGCCTTGCAAGGCATTCTAGAAGGCCCATCTCTAACCCTAGCAAACCAGCCGCACCCTAGGCCTTTTTCCCATTAAAAATCTGGTTGTTTTAACCTAATTTCTGATGGATTTGGGTTTTGGAGGCCCTAATCTGATTGCCCTAGGGTTTTGGATGCCTATATATACACATTATAATCTCTTGGCCGAATTACGATCTGCCATATTCATTCTACATTCCAGAAACCCTAGTCTATAATCTGCCGCACCCATCCATCATCTTTGCCGAGCTTTCCACCATCTTCCAACCATCAAACACTCATCCACACCCATCCTACACCCCTTGCCGTGCCTCTACACCCCCCAAATTCCATTCTACATCATCAAAACAATCCAGGAAGCACCACCACCCAATCTGCCGCAAGCAAGGAAAGGGGACAGATTCACTACAATTGTTTGGCTCTTCATTCTGAGTTGTTGAACGATTTTAGGTGTTTTCTATCTTATATTTCAATGTTTAATTCATGTAATCTTTGTTTTGCTTTAAGTATGATTGGCTAAATTCGTTTTGGCTAAGGGTGGATTCAAAACCATGATTATATATGTGAAATAATTTGATTACTTTCAGTTATCGTTGCATAAGTCGTGAATACAATTTGCTTAACCATTTGATTTAGAACTTATTCTTGTATGTTGATTGAGAGTGCACGCTTAATTTGCATGCTTGAATCTGGTGCTAGGATATGAGTTTGTTTCACCTAATCGTTATGAATTTATATTCGCAAGTAGTGAAGGTCGCTAGTCACGATCGTGTTAAGTAGATTCCTGGCAAGAGTATCATGCTTTTCATAGTTACGAATGCCTTGTCGATGCTTATGATTTCCAAAGAACGTAATGATTCTAACTTGTATTTTTATCATGTTGTTCATATAGAGAACTTGTTAGGAATAATTTGTTTGCGATGGATATTCATCCAATTCAATGATTGTAAGGAAATCTGAAGGTTAATTTAAGCGGACCTAATTAACTTGGAGTGTCGAGGTTCATAACTTATTAAATTGATAACTGGAAATTGATTTAGGTTGCATATATTTCATGTGTGGAGAAGAACCCCTTAGCTATTCCATCATCCATTGATTCATCATAATTTTGTCTTACAATCTGCCCATTTAGTTTATTTTCGTCCAAACACAATCCCCCCATATTTTGTTGAGTCTTAGTCATTAAAGTCTGTTCTATTTTGTGTTTTTAAGCATTTGGAGTCATAAACACTTTCAAATTCGTCCAAATCAAGTTCTAGTTTCTGTTTGAGTCGATTTGATTGTTTTAGGCAGTTTTGAGTGTTTCAAATCTGTTTTGAGTCATAGTAGTCTTGTTAGAGTCTTTAAGTTTAGTTTTTGTGTTTTTAAATCAATTTATATTAGATTAGCACCCCTAGTTAATCCCCGGTTAGAACGATCCCTACTTACATCATTACTACAATTGTCACAAATAGGGTTTAATTTGTGTGTCAACATAATTTTCACATCACATACCAATTCTTCGGACAAGCTTCTAGAAGGTTGACTTCGGCAGTGACGTCGTGTAGAGGTCGGCCAGGTTGTCTGGGATCGGCTTGCATGACTTCAATCTCCTGATGCTTTGCTGATGTAGATGTGGACACAATATGTCTTGGTGTTGACTTCGTTGATGTATCATGGCTTGGTCGGGTTGATACAAGCGGCATAATCTTCATGGATCTTCGTTGGGACTCAACGATGGATGAAAACACTACAAGTACTTCAAATATGCTCAACAAGAACTCCTAACCATGTCTCACTTGTGGCGTAGTGAAGTGAGGTGAGTTTTGGAACGATTCAAAGATTTCGCAACGAAGGTCATATTGTGAACCTCCAAGATATTGTGATATCCCTAACGGTAAAGACATAACCATCTAGGGATTTTGCCTTGTGCAGGTTTGATAAGTAACCAACATCAACATAACAAACAAGGCAAGCATCTTTCTGAGGATAGGGGGGTTGGATCCGCTTGAGATGCGTTGGGATTTGCCTATGTAGTACCTTTAGGGTACGTCTTTAATACCAATTCAGTGGTTGCGTGTAGGCACGGTGCTGCATCTTTACCAAGATCAACAGCGAAGGAGATGCCCTGCCTAAATACAATGAGCTAAGTACAACGAAGTGCAAAGTTGAACTTAGATATAGAATTTCGAATTCCATAACCTCTTCAATGGTCTCATTTGCTTATAACCAGTGTCTCAAATGCTGATAATATCGGTGATATTTCGTCGATATTATTGGTTTTTCACGTTACCGATATTTAATAGGTATCCAACGGGTTTTCGTCAAAATATCGTGATATTTCTGAAACTATCGCGATATTTTGGAACTGTGCTAATCAGAGAAGAACACCGGAGCTTCTACAGCTTCGGTTGACTGTAAAAGAGCACCCTAGACTCCAATCTAGGTATCAAAATGAAATAGAAGACGAGATGAATGTTTTTATAAATTCCGTTTGCCGTGAAACGGCCGGAGGTGTTCGGAAAGTTCGTCGACACCCACGGCCTCGCCGGAGATGGGTGTGCCTATTCCCGAGCCGATTTCGTCCCAAAAACCTTGCAAAAACACGATTTTGAACTTAAATTTCACATATAAGCTTCAATCTAGAACAGAAAGAGGCAAACCCGAAGCTTACCTAACCGGAGAAATTCAAGAAACTCGCCGGAGTTCTTGCATTTGCCGAGTTGCAGAGACGAGAAGGAGAGGGAGAAAGACGAGGTTGCTGATGATGATGGGTGTCTTCCTGAAGCAGGTGCGATGGTGTGCGTGTGTGTATGTGGGTCTCAGACCCTTGGTGCAGAGAGAAAAGAGAGAAATGGCGCCGACGAGGGAGGAGCAAAAGGCGATGTGGGAGAAAGATCGAGAGACCTTGGGTCTCTAAGCGTGTGTGTGGGAGAAGGATCGAGAGACCTTGGGTCTGTGTGTGTGTGTGTGGGAGATCTGTGTGTGTGTTTGGGAGAATGGAGAAGGGGGAGAAATAAGCTCAAAAAAGAGAGAAGGATCGAGAGAGAGAGAGAGACTGTGTGCGTGTGATGTCTGTGTGCGTGTGTGGTGGCGTGTCTATGTGTGTATGTGGTTGGGTCATCTGACTCACCTGACAACTTTTACAATCACTTTTTACAATTTCAGACCATGGACAAAAATAATAGTGCTTTCATAATGAAACTGTGTGCCACTGTGAGTTTGTGATATTCATTATATATAAATGATTATGGTGTGTTTAAACTTCTCTCATTAATTACTACATATTTTCTATACTCACAATGTTTGCCAGCTCGCTATATAATCAACTTGATAATGTTAAATCGATCATGCAATGCATTTCCTTCCAATTTTTTGTGATAAACTAATAGATAATTGACTAAATAAACATCATGCAAAGTTTCAATAAAAAATTTCAAGTTTTTCTTACAATTCCCGTGGTTTCCATATTATTTTTATCGATATCGATAATATCCCGATATTTCCATCGATATTTCCGTGTTTTCAGACTACCGATATTTCCGATATCATCGATATTTAATACCTTGCTTATAACGTATGGACGATCATAGGTATACTCAAAGGTAACACATTCAAGGTGTAGTTCGACTGGTAGACCAAAATACCGTCAGAACAATAACTTCAAGTCAAGGCATAAATGAGTTTTCCCAATATCCTTCATCTCAAATTCCATCTTCAGGTGCGAGACAGTTTTCTCAAGCTCTTCCGGAGTCTTAGTGAGATTCGTGTTAACGACATAAACTGTAACTCTAGCAATTTGGAATAAAACTTCATAGTTTAACACGCAAGGACATAATTCATATCCCTGACTGATCAAATAATCACATAGACAGGTATACCACATCCGTCAGATTTTTCAATCCATAAGTGAACACCTCAAAACGAGTTAAGAGGGTGTTCCGTGGTTTTGGAACTATTTGAAACAATCCATGTAATTCTTCGAGAACTTACATGTAAATCTCCGTATCTATATCCCCATGGAGAAAACACTAACCACACTTCATAATGCTACTATCAATCACAGAATGTTTTGAGAGAAACCTTGCGTCGTAAGGCGTGCATCATATCACACTATTTCATTCATCTCATAAAGCTTCCCTTCCCACTTGGAACACAATAGGGTTACCTTGGGCAGTGTAGGAACGACATGTCCAATACATACTTTGGTAAGGAATTTGACCTGGATTGTAACTTCAGCTGTCCAATCAATTCTATGTTGTCACTTAATCAACAGAACAAGAACTTCAAGTTTTGATGATATCGTAACTTAACCTTGATTGTAACTTGACCTGGTTCGATGTCGTCGCTTTTCATTTATGTCGGTAGCTACCATATAAGTGAAAACATCATCGATGATAATCTCATTTCAATTCCATTTAGCTCATCCAAACTAGTATACTGGACCAAGAACTTCAAGTCTTGGAAGTAATTCGGATTAATCTCATGAGATGGAAATGATTTGAGACAGTGATCAAGTTTAGATTCATTGTTGTGCCGTATCTTCCTCTTCTAGGGAAGTGAATCCTAAGAACCGAATGATCTATCGTGCTCCAGGCCAAGACATATTGATTGGCTATCCGCCGATGTATCAGAGCGTCCAACAGGGACAGCACACCCTCTAGGGATGTTGACTCGACGTCCGTTAAGTACGTCTATCCTTGCAGGCATGTTTGCAGCTGGTATATGATCTCGTCACTTTAGCTAGATTAGAGTAATGCGTCTGGAGCAACATTCTGAAATCTAGAATTCATCGCACTTTCTTATCACACTTGTGCAGTACAGGGATCGAGATGAGACATAGTGGGCAACGTCCACGCAAATTCGCGCCATTCTCCAGGAACGTTGACATTCTTATCCCCCTAACAGCGGGAAGATTGTCTTATTAAAGTGACAACCTGCAAATGAGCGGTAAAGAGATCACATACAAGGGCTCAATGAGAGCTAGTGTGAAGGAGAATTATGATCCACAAAAGATACACATCCTTCTTTGAGGACCCATGGTGGTACGTTGCGGCAATGCAACTTAGCACATGGAATGCACACCCAAATACGTAAGTACGAAAAATTGTCAGGTTCGTACCCAGTAACCAACTGTAACGTCATATAGGTTGGGTGCTAATGGGCCTCAAGGCAGGCCAACATTACTGCGTACAAGGATTGCATAGCCCTATCCAGAAACTGAAAACTTGGTACATTTACCAAAATCCGGGCGATCATGTACATTGCTCTTTATGATCACTAGGCGGGCTATTTGGGGTGAACATGGGAATTCAATGTTCAATTATAAACCCAAAACGACATGCAATACTTTATCAAAAATCGTCGATATAAACTCTCCGGCATTATCCAATCTCTCGGACCTTAAGGGATAAGTAGAGTGGTGAACCCTTAATCAGCCAGGAGGTTTAGTAGTAATGTTTGTGGACAAACATGTGACCAGTTTGTCGATTCATCAACCAAAACCATAAGTATTTATAGGGTCCGCATTTTGGTTGGATTAGTCCACATATATTCCCTTGAATCCACTGTGAAAAGAGAGTCGTGTCGTATCTTTACGAGGAATGATGTAGAAAATCAATTTCCTTAATGAGCATGCTTGGCAAAGTGTGCTTATAGGCACAAGATCCTTACTTCGGGTAAGGAGATGCGTTGTAGCATCATTGTTCGACCTAAGTGTCCCAAATGGTCATGCCAAAACAAGTAAACTGCTCAATCACCCAACTCCATGCCGGCCACATGTAGCATGTTTCCAGTTGGGAGACAACCCATTGGCCCCAAATCAAAGCTTCAGGCTCATTTTTGGAGGTGGTGCAAAGATATTTCACTCTATTTTCTTCAGTGATTCATTTATGATCATTGTCATCTCGAATATCCTTAAAAACTCAACATCAGGGAGAATTTAAGGTCCCTTAAATGGTATTCAGTACCATTCATACAACGAGGAGCGTGCCAAATGCTCTTAAGCAGGTTGGATAGACCTGAAGTCGTTGTTAGAGATGTGATTTAGGTGTTAAAGTTAGTGTGCGTAGTACGCATTCATCCAGACAACTAACTTTCCCACATTCCTACCTAATCACGTGTTTAATTGAATCGATCACATGTATTAAGAAACATGATTCAATTAACTCATATTCGAGGACAATATCAATAAGATTATCCATAAGTAAAACATACACCAAACTTGAATCCAAGAACATGGAAAAATGTTCACAAAGTAAATTTACTAAGGGATTCAGCCAACAAGGTTATACATGTCAAAATTATGCTTTTCCAACGATGTTTGGTGGAGCAAAATTAATCACACATATTGACTACTAGAATGGTACTCCTTAACAACATTGGTAGAGGCACGAATAGGTGCATAACCAATGATCTATTTCATCAAGACGAAAGTAGATTCTGCAGGGTTGAGGTTCGGGAATATTATCCCTTATTCTTGAAGTTTAAGGTCTTAGGTACCAAAGATCATGCTTCGGGCATGATGCCACACCTTGGCAGGCCCTGATTCTACCATATGTTGTAAAAACAAACTTGAAATTTGATTGTGAAAGAGTATGCCATTTGATGTATCCCTGTTGAAGCAGTGCATCACCATTCAGTTAGGCTTTGACCGAACTGGTCGAGCTATTCGGTAGACTCCAGCCGAACTGGGTCCATACCTTACTCTCACATTTGTGGTAGTAATCAGATCCAAGAATCTGGTAAACTTCCGCTATCTACACTGCTGCTTCAGGGGCGAGTTAGAAACAAGGAAGGACGAGAAAAGTATTCTCTAGTCAATATTTGATTGGATTATAAACTTCAGAATTGTACTCATTCATGAACGTAATCATGATGTGCTTTAGGCAATGTCTTTCATGATTAGACAGTCCATAGGAGCGAGCCAAAGAGCCATGGAATCCTCGATCGGGAGGTATGTCCATTTGTAATGCTTTGAGCATAAGTCTTCGAATGAAGATCATGGCGGAGGCTGATTCAGCTCTTCCATGCCATTGTTGGCGTAAATGGTTTCTCAACTTCTTGATAGTCAAGTGGAGATTCAAGTCTTGTACCCCACATAAAGTGGTTTCTATTAGAAAACGTCCAAATCAGGAAAATCAAACTTGTGACGGTTCGACAATCCACTGAATTTGGAGGGAATGGTGTTATGGGAATGAATCATCCATAAACATCAAAGTTAGAACATTCAAGTTCTAAGACATGGTTTTCATGAAAAAAAACGTCGGGTTTACATGGGTGTATTGTTTTATGAAATCTTCGGGTTTCAAAGGCACTAAATTTGAAACTGCAGGTTCAATTTAGTTTATGAACGTTTAGTTCATAAAGGAGAGGTTCCAGTGAGAAACACAGAATGCAATATACAAACTTAGTGTAGTGGATTGAGTTGCTTCAGAAACTCAAGTGTGAGTGCTTCGGAACTACGAAAGTGAGTCAACGTTCAAAGAATAGAAATAAATTATTGAATAGTTAATGTCCAAAAGTGATCTTCAGGTCAATAATTTTGGATTCATGATCAGATTAATGAACTGCAAGTCACTTTTAATTAATTCAATAAATCGGGCCATACTAGGTCGATTGTAGAAGCAAAATAATATTAACATATGGGTTAAATTATTTTAGAATGCTAAAATAATAGCATTTGGATTGAAAAATATGCCCCAAAAATATTTAGGCATGGGTGGGTGTCTTAAGCATAAGACACGGCCCAATAGGGGTCACGGGGTGGACTTCAAGTCACACGGGTGGGGGATAGAAACCCCAGCCGCAGCTGAGTTTCGATTTGGACTCAGGGGGTGCACGAAATTAGGCCCAGCAGAAGCTAGCCTTTTGGGTGATACACAGGAGGACAAAGTCCAGCATTGTGGCCTGGTGTGAGGGTTCGAATAGGAGCCCAGCCACATGGGTTGGCTTCCTTTGTTACGAGCCGCAAGGAACCAAGGCCCAATCAAGTGGGCTGACACTAGAGGGAGCAGGGCTGCGGGCCTGGGTGTGTGCGGGACAAGAACCCAGCAAGCAAAGCTTGCCATGGGTTTGGTCTGGGTCTAGGATAGTTGCAGGCTTTCCACAGAGAAAGAACTAGGACTGCAGGCCCATTCTACTCAAGCAGGCCGAAGGCCTGGGGATCCATTTAGGTGCAGCAAGAGCCCATAGGGCTGCTGCCAAGGTTGTGCCGCAGAGGGGGTGCCAGTCAATGTCCAAGTTCCCTTTTTTTTTTTCAAAATCCCATAGGGTTTAGGAAAACCCTAATTGCTTCTAATTTTTTTCGATGCTTTGACTCACAAATTCCACATAGCAAAAATTATGTAATGCATGAAACAAATATATGAACATATACAATATATATATATATATATATATATATATATATATATATATATATATATATATCAGAAGGAAAATATAAACATAGAGGGGTTCATGCATCATGGGGAATGTTTTCATGCTTCATGGTTGTTTCAAATATCTTACTTTATTTTAAGCGTACCTAATCGGATGACAACAATAAAAGCCTTTGAATTTGTAGAAGATCCATCTCGGAAAGCCGGAATTGCATCTCCAATGCGTTGTATCACGTTCAACATAGAAAATTTAAATTTAATCAATAGCATGTAGATCAATTCAAAACAATAAATTAATCATAATAAGAATGATTAGAATGTAATACTCCCCTGATTGTAGAATAAACTCTTTTTAGCGCAACGTCAAGAGCGTGCTGATAACGTGTTGTAAGCATAATTTACTGAATAATTATGGAGGCCATAGAGAGAGAAGGGGTGCGGCACATAGAGAGAAGAAGAGATATATGTGTAATTGTGGATGTATGTTATTCCACCTCATTGTGCCTCTATTTATAGTAGTAAGATAGGTAAAAATATTTCCCTTTAGGATTACAACATTTAATAGGTAATCTATTCCTAATAGGAATATAAGATACATTTTCATATCTACTAGGATTTACACAATCACATTCCTATTCCAATAGGACTGCAACAAAAACATCTTTTTTTTTAAAAGCTAATGGGTACAAACTTATTCTAATTTATTTATTTATTTTTGGAATGTTTTGAATTGAAAATTAGTTAGGAGTTTAATAAAGGTGTGAGTATTAAAATTCTAAATCTATTATTAATTTTTATTTAAAAAAATTATGTAACGGATATGTAAAATTATTATTACATTAATGCTAGAAACTTGGATCAAAATCTAAATACTAACAAAGTTTCAGTCAATGAACATTAATAATTAAGGATAGATACTAATTTTTCCATTTAAGAAATTACTATACATCTCATGATTTTATGAATAAGCAAATCGTTTATTGAATGAGTGATTTTGCATTTTAAATACATGACAAGCATCTACGTAACGAGTGACGCAAACTTTATATCGATTGGAAGAGAGTATCATTTCTGCAGACCAAGCTAAAGTAATGCTCTCTTTTCAGTTTTTTTTTTGTCTATATGCTCTCCTCTTTTTCTCGGACTGTTGAATGAAACGTGACTACTTGCATGATGCCAAAGATGAATCTGAACTTGGGATAAGTCATTGACTGGGTCATTGACTGGTATAAAAATTAGTCACAAGGTGTTGAAGTTTATGGTTGGCGTGGCTTGTCAACCAAGATATTAACTTGTGGTGCTCTTTCGAAGAAAGCCAAGCTAAATATTTCATCTGTAAATAATTCTTTTTTTTTTTCTACTTCAAAGTATGTTTGAAAAAAAAAAAGATGTTAATATTATATATTGTGTCTGTTAAAAGTAGAAGATATATGTCATGAAATATACTTTTTCTGTCGCTTTAATAGAATCGCAAGGAATGAGTTCCGGTCATGAATAATTTGTATTCTATCGTCGACTTAGACATAAAATGAAGGTGGACATCCCTTTATTGATTCAACTGTAGATATTTTTGTATTTGATCCAATGATATTTTACATTAAGAAGTAGGAGTATTTAGGCTAAGTTGTTGTATAAGTCCAACATAATAAGATGATATTTGTTGCAAGACGTTTATGTCCGTCCACTAATTGGTAATGAATAGGCTATTGATATCTCAAATGAATAGGTCATTCATTTCTTAATTAACTGCTGTAATTGTTAGGTCATTTATTCCTTAATTGATTAGGCAACTAATTCTTACTACTGAAATAGGGGTATTTGTGTAATTTTCCAGGATAGCCCCACCACTATATAAAGTCGGCTATGGCTCACATTGTAAAATACTAAGAATTTCTCTAATAGAATTCTCTTGTTCTCTCTCAAATTATTTTCAGCACTTTTGATCTTAACGGAATTAAAATCTGCAGTTTGATTTTTTTTCACCTTTTTGGCAACAATCCTCTAAATTTTGAAAGTAGGATCATCTTTATGTTTTGAAGTATTTCGTACCACTTAAAAAGCATCGGAATTTAAGAAAACATTAAATTCCCAAAATTGACATGCTTAATCCAATACTTTAGTCAAAATATGTGTTTCGAAATAAGTGCATTTTGTTGTGATTTTTTAAAGAGTCTTTAATCCAGTAGGGGCCGGGATGGTGCTTGTCGAAGATCCAAATTCGTCAACTTTCTTACTGTGAAAACAAACCACAAAATTCTAAGACCTCGTTTGGTAAATAGAATAAGCAATAAATTTGGGTTATAAGTGATTAGATAAGAGCTAATCCCATCATAGTCTCATTATGTGTGTTTTTACGGTATGACCAATCCCTCCCAAACAATTAGGATAACCAATCAAACCACTTTGACCTTGTCCCTGATCCGAACTCAAGATTTGAATTAACACACGTGCAAAGGTAAACAATTAGGATTACCAATCAAACTATTTTTGTGCTTGTAGTGAGATGTGGAAGACGAAATTAATTGATTTTAAACGTTTAATCAAAATATCGACTTTTGAAATGTTGACGATTGTTATAAACAATGAAGAGGTTTATAAGAACGGTTAGAAATCTCGACACAGAAAATCCATTAATACAAGACCAATGATACTAACCACTTGAGTTAAAAGCCATTACTCAACCAACTGAAAGTTTTGGCAAAAATAATCAACTTAACAATAACAATTTAATACACAACTTACCATAACAATTTAGTAAACGGAACGGACAAATTATTGGTATGATGAGATGTTCACATAGAAATAAATATCATATACAGAAATTTGTTTTTAACAAATAATACGGAACTACTCTAAATTCATATGAACTACAGATATGAGGATTTAAACTTGTATGCAAAGAGTGGAGTACACTGCTTTAATCAATTTGACTAAACCCAAACCTCTAAGAGTATCTCTAAAGAAGATATCAACTTTTAAACATAAAATTTAAATTTGAAAGAGAGCATAGCTGAAAGATGAGAAAGTAGGTTTGACAAGAAAAAATGAAAAAGTAGGATAAGAAGCTACTGCCAATTTTGGCAGCAAGAATGAGAGCTGCCAATCCATATCATATCACATCAGATTTGACTTCTTGATTGAAAAACATTATTGCTTGTTTATTTTACTTTTACTTCCAATTTAAATGTTTTGACATTTCTTTTGAATATACTCTAACGAACAAATAAAACTTGACTCGAAACAAAAAAAATGTATACAGATTAATTTTCTTTTCAAATAGAATTTGGGATCAACTTCTAATTTTTTTAGTTTTTGAGTCCATTGATCAACTTCTAATTGTTGGTCTTTTCCTGGAACCAACACAACACTAGTTTGGGTCACTTTGTATATAGTTATCTCCTTCACGTGTGTCTTGGGCACCACGTTAGAGTCGGCCCCAGGAAATTCCACATTGACATTTGACTCTCCTCCCTCTCTCTCTCCCCCCCCCCCCCAATATATATATATATAAATAAAACAACCCACAAAATCTTCCTTCAATAACCAAACCAGAATATCAGAACCTCCCCAGCAAAAAGCTCCAGAAATCATGGAGTTTTTTTATTCATCAAACCACGGTACTCTCTCAACCTTCTTCTCAAACTACTCATCATTTCTGATGCATCCAGGTACTGATTTTCTTCTCAAACAAGTTTTTATACGTGGGTTTTCCGGTTCATTACACCTAGCGTTGTTATGTGTGTTGTTCTTCTCTTGGTTGTGGAGGATATTCAAGGGGGGTGATGGAGGAGGAGGAGAAGCTCCGAAACAGAGGTTTTCGAATAGTCGAAATTCGTACTACAAGCAGGCTTTAATTTGTAGTTTCTGTGTTTCTGGGTTTAGTCTTGTTTTTTGTTTATTGAACTACTTTTGTTGGTACAAAAATGGTTGGTCTGATGAAAAAGTAGTGACCCTCTTGGATTTAGCTGTTAGAACACTCTCTTGGGGTGCAGTTTGTGTTTACCTGCATACCCAATTCTCCAATTCTGCTGAATCCAATAAGTTCCCAAATTTTTTGAGAGTTTGGTGGGGTTTCTATTTCTCTATTTCTTGCTATAGCCTCGTCATAGACATTGTTCTTTTCAAGGACCATCTTTCGTTGCCTGTTAAATCTTTGGTTTTCGATGCTGTCTGTGTTGTTTCGGGTTTGTTTTTCATATATGTGGGGTTTTTCGGGAAGAAAGAGGGCAGATATGCTGTTCTGGAGGAACCCCTTTTGAACGGTAATCGTAGTACTAGTGTAGGTAATGATGGAGAGTCAAATAAGTCGAAAGGGGGAACAAATGTTAACCCTTATTCGAATGCTGGAATTTTCAGCATCCTTACCTTTGCTTGGATGGGTCCTTTAATTGTGGTTGGGAATAAGAAGGCATTAGACCTTGAGGATGTTCCTGAACTAGATAAGGTTGACAGTGTATTTGGGTCCTATCCTCTTTTTAAAAGTAAGCTCGAGGCCAGGTGTGGTGGGAACGGCAGAGTTACCACACTTCATCTGGTGAAGGCATTAATCTTATCAGCCTGGAAAGAGATTCTCTTGACGGCTTCATTTGGGATTTTTTATACAATGGCATCTTATGTCGGTCCATATCTGATCGACACATTTGTCCAATACCTCTACGGGCGACGGCAGTTCAAAAATGAAGGCTATGTTTTGGTTTCTGCATTTTTGATTGCAAAGCTCGTGGAGTGCCTCACTCAAAGGCACTGGTTCTTTAAGACGCAACAGGTAGGAGTAAGAATCCGAGCGGTACTTGTTACAGCGATCTATAACAAGGGTTTGACCTTGTCATCCAACTCCAAGCAGGGCCACACTAGCGGTGAGATTATCAATTTTATGACTGTCGATGCTGAGAGGATCGGTGACTTCACTTGGTACATGCACGATCCATGGATGGTCCTTGTACAAGTTGGCTTGGCCCTAGTGATTTTGTACATAAATCTTGGTCTTGCAGCTATTGCAACATTGATCGCAACGATAATTGTTATGTTGGCAAATGTTCCTTTGGGGTCCTTGCAGCAGAAGTTTCAGGACAAGTTAATGAAGTCAAAAGATAAAAGGATGAAGGCAACATCTGAGATCTTGAGGAACATGAGAATTCTCAAGCTTCAAGCATGGGAGATGAAATTTTTGGCTAAAATTAATGAACTCCGGAAGTCGGAGGAAGGGTGGTTGCGAAAGTTTGTTTATACTTCGGCCATGACCACATTTGCCTTCTGGGGTGCCCCAACATTTGTGTCTGTCGTCACTTTTGTTGTTTGCATGCTTGTAGGAATCCCACTTGAATCCGGGAAGATCTTATCTGCACTTGCAACGTTCAGGATTCTTCAAGAGCCTATCTTCAATCTTCCAGACACAATTTCTATGATAGCACAAACTAAGGTGTCTCTTGATAGAATTGCATCATTCCTTTGTCTTGATGACTTGCAGCCAGATGTTATAGAGAACGTCCCAAGAGGTAGTTCCAATACAGCAATTGAGATAATTGATGGGAATTTCTCTTGGGATTTATCTTCCCCTAATCCAACATTGAAGGATATAAATTTCAACGTGAGCCATGGTATGAGGGTTGCTGTTTGTGGTACTGTTGGCTCGGGCAAGTCGAGCTTACTTTCTTGCATTCTAGGAGAAGTTCCAAAGATATCTGGGACTCTTAAGTTGTGTGGGACAAAGGCCTATGTTTCTCAGTCCCCGTGGATACAGAGTGGAAAGATAGAACAAAACATATTGTTTGGTAAAGAGATGGACAGAGAAAGTTACGAGAGGGTTCTTGAAGCATGTTCGTTAAAGAAGGACCTGGAAATTCTATCATTCGGTGATCAGACGGTTATAGGGGAGAGGGGAATCAATTTAAGTGGCGGGCAGAAGCAAAGAATACAAATTGCACGAGCTCTGTACCAAGATGCTGATATTTATCTGTTTGATGATCCTTTTAGTGCCGTTGATGCTCATACAGGATCCCACCTTTTTAAGGTATTTCATTTCTCTAATCCAACGTGATTGCATATACGTAATAAACTGAATCTTCAAAACTCTTTGCATCTTAGCATTAGTGACAATGCATCCATAGTATTCTTTTGCTTGGCCTGAACTGATGTATGATTTGACCATTAATTTATTTAATTGACAATTGCACAACAGGAATGTTTACTGGGCTTGTTGAGTTCGAAAACAGTAATTTATGTCACTCATCAAGTGGAGTTCTTGCCGGCTGCTGACCTTATATTGGTAAAGTATCCACAGAGCTTTTCTTGAAATTCCAGTTTGTAATACGTGTTATTATCTACTTGGTATCTGTCTGCTCAAAGTTACTCCTTGTCATCAGGTCATGAAGGATGGAAGGATTACTCAAGCTGGAAAGTTCAATGATATTCTTAGTTCCGGAACTGATTTTAAGGAACTTGTGGGAGCACATGAAGAATCTTTGTCCTCGCTTAAATCGGTAGAGGAAGGGCCTGCTGAACAAATAAGTGTGAGCAACAAAGATGCAAATTTGGCTAGTACTAATGGGGTTGTCCAAAAAGAAGAAAGCAGTGATGTTCAGAATGGTAAAACAGATGATTTAGGTGGGTCAAAAGGGCAGATTGTTCAAGAAGAAGAGAGAGAGAAAGGTAGAGTTGGGTTTGCAGTCTACTGGAAGTATATCACCACAGCATACGGAGGAGCTCTTGTGCCTTTTATATTGCTTGGACAAATTCTCTTTCAGATCTTTCAAATTGGAAGCAATTACTGGATGGCTTGGGCAACTCCTGTATCTGAGGATGCGCAACCTACTGTTACAAGCTCTACGCTGATAATTGTGTACGTTGCTTTGGCTATTGGAAGTTCTGTTTGTGTTCTCTTCAGAGCCATGTTTCTTGCAACAGCCGGGTACAAGACAGCAACTATACTCTTTAGTAAAATGCACTATTGCATTTTCCGTGCTCCAATGTCTTTCTTTGATGCGACTCCAAGTGGACGAATCCTAAACAGAGTAAGCAACATATATTTCTAATACCATACCTGATTGGGTGGTTCAAAAAGAATTATATGAGTTTTATGTAGTTTCCCTCTCTGCGTTAAAACCTTCCACTTCCTCTGCTACAGTACTAAAATCAGTAACCGCATCAATGTTGCTAAATGATTTCTTGCAGGCTTCTACTGACCAAAATGTAGTGGACATGAACATGCCAAGTCAACTTGGGGGCCTAGCGAACTCAATGATCCAGCTTTTGGGAATTATTGCAGTGATGTCACAGGTTGCATGGCAGGTTTTCATCATTTTTATCCCTGTGGTTGCAATCTGTATCTGGTATCAGGTAATTCTTCTCACCTTTTCGGAATGCTCCTATTTTATGCATTCTATTGATACGTTAACTTATCACATGAATTCAAATATGGAAAATCTTCCTGTTTTAATTCTTCACTCTTCATGCTCTATTGATGCTCTTTATTCATGCCTTACTCACCTCAACTTGGCTTCCTTATTCACGGAAAAATTAGCTCCTGTTACAGCCAGAAATATATAAGAATCATGTTAAATAGGATGCTCACGAATTTATATTGATGCAGCAATACTACATTCCTTCAGCAAGAGAACTAGCACGGTTGGTTGGGGTATGCAAAGCTCCAGTGATACAACATTTTGCCGAAACAATTTCAGGGTCGACAACAATTAGAAGCTTCGACCAAGAATCAAGATTCAGGGATATAAATATGAAATTGAATGATAGTTTTGGTCGCCCTAAGTTCCATACTGCGGCTGCAATGGAATGGCTATGTTTTCGCTTGGATATGTTGTCATCTATCACATTTGGGTTTTCTTTGATTTTCTTGATCTCTATTCCAGCAGGGGTGATTGATCCAGGCAAGTGATATTCAACTTGTGTGTTACTGATTATTCTTTTTGAACTGTTTGTTAAGCATGATCTTATTTGTTTTGGATATTTTACGCTAAAGGCATTGCGGGCTTGGCTGTCACATATGGACTTAATCTAAACATGTTACAAGCTTGGTGTATATGGAACCTTTGCAATGTGGAGAACAGAATAATATCGGTGGAGAGATTAATACAATACACTAATATTCCCAGTGAGCCTCCTCTTGTAATAGAATCCAATAAGCCGGATCGTTCTTGGCCATTACGTGGAGAAGTTGATATACGTGATCTTCAGGTACTTTTTGTTCTGGTTTATTACTTTCATACAATGGAGGATCAGTTACGTTTATGATTTTATTTCATGCTTATATAGGTCCGGTATGCACCACACATGCCACTTGTGTTGCGAGGTCTCACATGTACCTTTCCTGGAGGAATGAAAACTGGGATTGTGGGGAGAACTGGCAGTGGCAAATCAACTCTCATACAGACCCTTTTCCGAATTGTGGATCCTTCTGCTGGCCAGATTTTGATAGATAGTATTGATATCTCTTCAATTGGACTGCATGATCTGCGGTCTAGGTTGAGCATTATCCCTCAGGACCCAACCATGTTTGAAGGGACCGTAAGAAGCAATCTGGACCCGCTTGAAGAGTACACGGATGAACAAATTTGGGAGGTTGGTTGATTACAATTCTGTTCCCACTAAATGTTCATCATTATCTGATTTTTCAGTTCCAAATTGGCGTCAATTGGTTTAAATGTCTTTTATTTGTTTTAGGCCCTCGATAAGTGCCAACTCGGAGATGAAGTTAGGAAAAAGGAAGGAAAGCTGGATTCCACAGGTTTGTTCTAACATAGAGGCTATATAGATGCTCTCAATTCCATTCTATGTCATGGAAATTATTTGTGCTTATGTTCGACAATTGCTGCAGTTAGCGAGAATGGAGAGAACTGGAGTATGGGTCAGAGACAGCTGGTCTGCCTTGGCCGTGTGCTCCTGAAGAAAAGTAAGGTTTTGGTGCTTGATGAAGCTACTGCATCAGTTGATACAGCTACGGATAATCTGATCCAGCAGACCCTTCGAGAACACTTTACTGACTGCACAGTTATTACTATTGCGCATCGTATAACTTCTGTTCTTGACAGTGACATGGTTCTGCTTCTAAGTCATGGTTAGTATTGCCATATGAATCCATTCTACTTTCCAAATGATCCTCATAGTCTTTTACTTGAATGTATTTTTTATTGTGTTGCAGGGCTTATTGAGGAATATGACTCCCCTGCAAGATTACTGGAAAACAAATCATCGTCTTTCGCTCAGCTCGTGGCAGAGTACACAATGAGATCGAATTCCAGTTACGACTAGTTTGAATGACAATTAAAAGCCCAAATCTTCACAATGCACTACTCAACTGGGTAACAAACTGTTTTGATAACGACGAATAAGTGGCGAGGATGATCTTACTCGCGTTTGTACCGAACCATCAGAATCGGGCGATCGAGTTGCGGGTTCAAAGTGTATTTTAGGCTATATTCTGTTAGAAATGTTGTATTATTCAAGTAATTGTTGATCTCAGAGTTAATGTAGCTGTCAACTTTTGTATTGAATTTAGTTGAATGGTTGGAATTTCGTCCACAAATGTCTGCTTGGTTGGTTTGAAACGTGGATTAGGCAAGTTGGCTATGGAAATCTGCATGCAACCCCACACTCGTTTTGTCAAAAAGTCTCCACTCCACAAAGGATACCAATAATTGTGCGTGCCCAGGACTCATGGTTGGAGCATGTTCTGCCATATTCAATCTTTATCCGTATTTTGTTGAAATTTCCAAACAGAATTATACTTGTTGCGGGAAATTTTGATTTTCTAATTACAAAGGCTCTTTAGGATGCAAATCTGATCTGTGTAGGATTTTTTCATACAAAAAAATTACAATAGTAATTCAAATTACCATAAGCATTCAGCCTTTGTTCAAGAAAATAGTTAATTACACTGACCCCTTCTGAAATTTATCGTATTTTTATAAAACCTCTTTAGATTTAGACTAGAATTTGTACCCGCGCGTTGCTGCGGGATTGAAAACCATATAAAAGATTATGCAATTTCAATCTTCATAAACAATGTTGGAGTCAAAAACAGAGTTACCAATGCCAATGCAAATTATACACAACATCATCATGAATGAAACAAATTTAAATATTAAAAGATAAAAAATGCAACACTAAAAGTTGTCTTCTGCTATGTTGGTCATTAAGGACGCATCCTAGGGCACGGGAAAAAAATTGAAATAAATTTATAGACAATAGAATTATACCATGAACAAAATAAGGATAAAGCGTGTTTGCCTAGTGTTTTCGTGTGCAAAACTCTGATTTTGCACGAAATGGAGATGACCTTCTCTGGCAATTCTATAGGACGCGATCAAACTTTTGTGCGTTTCTAACTTGCCTTGCAACCAAGTTTCTACAAAAAAACATATCGAATTCAAGAAAGTAATTAGACCAATGCATAAGAGAGTGTAAGAAAAAGTATAGAAAATATAAACCACATATACCACTTATCATACTATTTTGTATTCTGAATACACCTAAAAATATATTGATTTCTAGTGAATAGTTCGGTTCCAATTAATTCCATTTTAGTTTCTTTCAAATCCTTCAACTTATCCTTGACTTTTTTTTAACAGCATCATAATTAAGAGTTAGCTTCCATCAAATCCTTCAACCAATTCCACCCATACCTCTCTAACCCTTCATAATCCAAATTTTACTCCCTTAAACCCTTTAACCTAACCTTGACTTTGTTTTTACAGCTTAGTTTCATTTAAAAGCTTATTTTCTCTACAAAATCATAATAGTTTCTGTCTTGCATCACATTTTAAACTCTTGATAACATTAATTTCCATCTCAAATTAGAATGAACCTCCAACGTTAGAAATATGAGTGAAAAAATGTTTAGTAAAAGAATTTGCCAATTCTCATTAAGAACTGTTAATCAAACTGTAAAAGCTACATATGAGTTTTTCCAACTTCAAACATAGAACCAACAGTAAGAATCCAACTGGAAATGGAATAGACCAAACAGACCATGAACATTACACAATCAGAAGATTTGAAGGAGAAGAGTTCATTACATAGTTTGATGACAGCCGATCAGCAGTAGAAACTGATAAGAGCAAAGAACTTGGCCTCAGATTTTCTCCAGAATAATTGAAAAAATAAATAAACTTAACACGTAGGAATGATGCTGTTATTTTCTCCAGACAATAAACTACATCTCTTAAAATATTAAAAATAATGTATGTGCATTTCATTCATATTTCTATTCACATCATAAACGTAAACCTCGAACCACAACCCATGGTACAACTTTTCTTACTAAACCCTAGAACACATAAAAAATTTAAAATAGTTCTCATTTTTTGTTTTCTGTGCTAAATTCATTCATGTGTTTCTTAAATTTAAATTCAGCTTATAAATTATCGCATCAATCTTTAGAAAGTAAAATTATTCAAAATATGTTGTATAAAACATACTTATTGCTTCCACTTAAGAAAACTGATAACACAAAATGAATTAAACCGGGGGGTTAAAGTAAGTTCTCTTACCAAATAACTGAAGCCAAATTGACACAAAAGCATATTTTTTTTTTTTGAGAAGAAACAATTTTATTAAAGAAAAGAGAACAACACAGAAGTGGATAAGAAATCCACTAACTGTATAACAGGGAAAAACCCATTAGGATTTGGCTACAGCAGCCATTTCTAGACCTAGCTCACCTAACTGCTGCTAACAAATCCCAAAGTATTTGAGATAGAGAAACATTATTAAACTCTTTAGTGACCGAAGCCCAAAAAGCTGCCCAATATTTTACTCTCCCCCAAAGTTCTTCTGCCCCCACTCCAGTATAGTCTTCAAAAATCCTCTTGTTGCGTTCCCGCCATATATTCCAGAAAATTACCGATACCAGGCAACCCCACAAAACTTTGGATTTTTTCCTTTTTCCAAGTGCCTTAAAATTTGTGCTTAGTAGCTCGAAACACCCTTTAGGAATGACCCATCTCGCTTTAACCTCCTGAAACAATTTCCACCACAGTTGAATCGAGTAGGAGCAATGAAGAAAGATGTGATCTACACTCTCCTCCTCGGCTTTGCACAGGCTACACCAATGTGGTGATAAGCACATAAGCGGGTTTCTCCTTTGAATTCTGTCGCATGTGTTGAGCTTCCCATTGGCCACAAGCCATACAAGTATTTTAACTTTCGGAGGAACTTTTGATTTCCAAATCTGAGGGTAGGGTGGAAAATAGTGCACACTCCCATTGTTTGTCAGTAGTGACCGATAAGATTTGCATGAGAACAAACCTGAAGCTTCCAGATTCCACCTTCTGTTATCCATCTTTAATGGAGACAAACGAACCTCTTCCAGTTTCTGTAATAATGTGGCCACCTCTACTATCTCCATCTCATTCAAGTTTCTCCTAAAATCAAAGTTCCAACTCAAAGGATTTGATGAAACTTCCACGAAGCTCGAGATGTTTTGATTGTGCTTCCTCGAAAGTAGGAATAGTCTGGGGAATTGCTCCTTCATCGGTCCCCCTGTTAACCACCCATCCTCCCAAAACCTCACCCTCTTTCCGTTGCCCACCTCAAATGTGCAACTTCTAAGAAACTGATGAGAACCACTCGAAATGTCTTTCCATGGGCATCGACTTGAATCCCTCCTTTGAGGAAGTGCATCCCATCCATTAGCTTGTAGCCCATACTTACTTCTTATCACCTTGTGCCACAGAGACTGTGACTCCCTTGGGAATCTCCACAACCACTTAGCCAATAATGCTTCATTCTGATACCTCAAGTTCCCCACCCCTAGACCTCCTTCCTCCTTGTTTTTAGTAACTAACTCCCACTTGGCCAAATGTGTTTTCTTACCTTCCTCCATGCCTTCCCATAGAAACCCCTTCATTAATTTTTCTAGACGTCCTCTTACCCCGCATGGAATTTTGAACAAGGACATATAGTAAATCGGCATGCTTCCCAGGACTGATTGAATTAGAGTTAGTTTACCCCCTCTGGATAGGAAAGCCTTCTTCCAACTTTGAAGTCTTCTTTCCATTGTTTCTACCACTGGATCCCAAAACCTTATTGCTCTTGGCCTTCCTCCAAGGGGAAGCCCCAAATACTTTATCGGCCAGCACCCTACCTCGCACCCCCAAGAAACTGCCAACCTGTTTAGTTTCTCACTCTCTGAATTTATCCCAGCCAAAAAGCACTTAGCTTTGTTGATTTTCAATCCTGAGACCGAACAGAATAAATTAAGCACTTGGATTAGGTTGTTCCAAACTTCCTCGTCTTCCGTCAAGAAGAAAATGGTATCGTCGGCAAATTGAAGATGAGATATCTCCACCTTTTCTTGGCCGATACACAAGCCTTTGATGAGATCAGTTTCTTGTGCCTTCTCCATTAACCTGCTCAAAACATCGACTACTAAGGTGAAAAGAAAAGGGGAAAGTGGATCGCCTTGTCTCAATCCTCTTGAAGCTTGAAATTTTCCCCTTGGCCTTCCATTGATCAAAACGGAGAAATTTGCAGAGCTTAAACATCCTTGCATCCATTTCCTCCATCTATTGCCAAAACCTTTTCTTTGAAGTACTTCTTCCAGAAATCTCCATTCCACATGATCATACGCTTTTTCAAAGTCGATCTTAAGCACCAATCCCTTCTCTTTTTTCTGCCTCACCTCTTCTACCACTTCATTTGCAATGAGGACAACATCCAAAATTTGTCTATCCTTAACAAACGCCCCCTGATTCGGAGAGACAGTGGTATCCAAAACCTCCTTCAATCTTGAAGCCAGTGTTTTTGCTATAATTTTATACAATCCAGTTACTAAACTTATGGGCCTATAGTCTGTCACTTTCAAAGAATCTGATTTCTTCGGGATCAGGCAAATGAAAGTCTCGTTCGTCACTGCATTTATTATCCCGTTCTCGAAGAACTCCTCCATTATCTTCATTATATCCTTTTTCAAAATATCCCAGCAATGTTGAAACAAAAGCATATCAACGTTGCATCATCACAGGTACATCATTAGCAACGTTTTTTTCCTGATTCAAACATAAACATGAATCAATTAAAAGCATTAAAAAATGAAATAACACTTCAATCAAATGCATAAACAAAAGCAGTTAAGCATTGGAAAATGACATTGCAAAAAAAGCTATGTTAAATATTGTAGGTATTATATTTACAATTAATCTCTAGTTTTAAATAAGTGAAAATATATTAAATTCATAATAATATGCATATACATTTTATTTCCTTGCAACTAATGCAACTAATACAACAATATATAAAACACATTACATTCAATTTGGAATGTGAAAACAAATGATTCTATTCATGCAAAATTCTAATTCCTTTCTACCACATGAAAAATCCGATTACTCTGACTCGAAACAAAATAACTCGGAAAGCATTGTACTTAATCATATTTCATCCAAAAATTGTCCACAAAATAAAATTTTCACCGACTCAAAAAGAACTTCGAAATATTATACAAAAAGAAGGTAATGCATCTTAAATTTCTAATGGTATTCAATGTCTTCTAGTTTCTAGTTCCTTGATAGACAATAAATTAAATGCCATTAAATGTGTTCTAGTATCTTGCAACAACAACAACAACAACAACAACAAAGCCTTTTCCCACTAAATGGGGTCGGCTATATGAATCCTAGAACGCCATTGCGCTCGGTTTTGTGTCATGTCCTCCGTTAGATCCAAAATCAAGTCTTTTCTTAGGGTCTCTTCCAAAGTTTTCCTAGGTCTTCCTCTACCCCTTCGGCCCTGAACCTCTGTCCCGTAGTCACATTTTCGAACCGGAGCGTCAGTAGGCCTTCTTTGCACATGTCCAAACCTCGGATATCCTCATTCCCAATCTTATCCTTTCTCGTGTGCCCATACATCCCACGAAGCATCCTCATCTCCGCTACACCCATTTGTGTACGTGTTGATGCTTCACCGCCCAACATTCTGTGCCATACAACATCGTTGGCCTTATTGCCGTCCTATAAAATTTTCCCTTGAGCTTCAGTGGCCTACGACGGTCACACAACACGCCGGATGCACTCTTACACTTCATCCATCCAGCTTGTATTCTATGGTTGAGATCTCCATCTAATTCTCCGTTCTCTTGCAAGATAGATCCTAGGTAGCGAAAACGGTCACTTTTTGTGATCTTCGCTAGATTGCTCCGGTCATTAGTGTGGATAAGTATATAAATGGATAGAGATAGGAAAGCAAACACAAGATGTACGTGGTTCACCCAGATT
This sequence comes from Malus domestica, assembly GCF_042453785.1. Classification (NCBI taxonomy): domain Eukaryota; kingdom Viridiplantae; phylum Streptophyta; class Magnoliopsida; order Rosales; family Rosaceae; genus Malus; species Malus domestica. The sequence continues at coordinate 25,239,257 of NC_091663.1, forward strand.
GGCTACGTCCACGGAATAGAGGAGTTCTCATTAATTGTGAAGGGTTTACACAAGTACATAGGTTCAAGCTCTCCTTTAGTGAGTACAAGTGAATGATTTAGTACAAATGACATTAGGAAATATTGTGGGAGAATGATCTCGTAACCACGAAACTTCTTAGTACTGGAGTGTGGTATCGTCTTGACTTTCCTTATCTATCTCATAGGTAGATGTGGCATCTTCTCTGGAAGTACTCTTCCTCCATCCAGGGGTGGTATCTGTAACTGATGGAGATGCACAAGGTAATGTATCAATGTCACTTGAAGCTTACTTGTAGTTTCAGGCTTGGTCAAGCGCGATACAAACCATGTAGTAGGAGTCCACCAAGTCGCCGAGCTAGGGGATCTGCTGAAAGAGGTGACAGACAAGGTAAGCAATCAGAGCTCCGGCTGATTGTTCACATTCTCCCTATCTTGCAGGCAGCATGAAGGATAAAGAGAAGAAAAATGAGAAGAGATGATATGGGATACTTTTGCTTTTGAAGAAGTAACTTTCCACAGGCTTATTCTTGAACTGGGCTGGAGGGTTTTCTGGTTTCCTCCAGAGATAAGGCCGACTGAAGAATTTGAGGGTCAAAATAAGTCCATCAAATCTAGAGTACGTTCGACCCTGCTGATATGGGATACTTTTGCTTTTGACAGAGTAATGGATGTATCGGCACGTGTGCTGTTACGCTTGTCTCCACATGCTTCCTTGTATCCTTCTCACTTGCCCTATCTATTCCTCAGGCAGATGCGGGATCTTCCCTGGAAGCATAAGGTGTTGAAGATGAGTACTCGAGAGCAATGCCAGGTAAGTAATCAGGTAAAGGGTTCCAGGCAGTCAGTTCCTGGCTGGAAGCTTGATTCCAAGTGCTGACTGATTGCTCTCTTTCTCCTTGTCTTGCAGGTAAGAACAAGGCCAAAAGAAAAGACAGGGAAAAAGCATGATATGGGATACTCTTGCTTTTAACCCTGATGATATGAGATATTCTTGCTCTAATATAGCTTGTTTACAGAGGTATTATCGGGGGGAAAGAAAGCTGAATATTTCGAAAGGCTTCGTTGGGAGTGCCCTCTCAGATAAGAGGAAGGGTTGAACATTTTTGCAGGTCTGCCTGTCCGTTGGGGATGGAGGTCGACATATATAGGAGTCTCCTTAACATCAAGTAATAATGCTATTCCTTTACCCTGCTTGGTCATAGCACGGTAGTGGGAGCTGCCAGCTTCAGAAGTTTTAACTCTGTCAGAGCACTTTGAAAAAGTGGTCTGTGGTATCTGGAAAGCTGATGTTGCGTGTGAAGATTACAGACAAGCTTTATCCAAGGAGATCCAGCTCTTGAAGTTGGGAAAGTGGTGCCTCTTCGGTTTTCGAACAAGCAATCCTGTCGGGGATCTGGCTCTCGAGATTCGAAGAACGATGCCTCTTCGATTTTTGAGAAAGCAATCCTACTGGGGGTCTGGCTCTCGAGATTCGGAGAGCGGTGTCTTCGATTTTTGAGAAAGTAATCATGTTGGGAGTCTGGCTCTCGAGATTCGGAGGGCGGTGATGCCTCTTCGATTTTTGAGAAAGCAATCCTACTGGGGGTCTGGCTCTCGAGATTCGGAGAACGATGCCTCTTCGATTTTTGAGAAAGCAATCCTACTGGGGGTCTGGCTCTCGAGATTCGGAGACCGGTGTCTTCGATTTTTGAGAAAGTAATCATGTTGGGAGTCTGGCTCTCGAGATTCGGAGGGCGGTGCCTCTTCGATTTTGGAGCAAACAATCTTGTTGGGAGTGTTTTCTCGAATGTGAGTAAAGGTTGGGCATGTTTGCTAGTCTACCTTGCCACGAAGCACAAAGGTTGACACACAGGGACTTTCCAATTATCCAGCAGTGGTACTGTTCCTTTACCCTCTCTTCGATTTTTGAGAAAGTAATCATGTTAGGAGTCTGGCTCTCGAGATTCGGAGGGCGGTGCCTCTTCAATTTTGGAGCAAGCAATCTTGTTGGGAGTGTTTTCTCGAATGTGAGTAAAGGTTAGGCATGTTTGCTAGTCTACCTTGCCACGAAGCACAGAGGTTGACACACAGGGACTTTCCGATTATCCAGCCGTGGTACTGTTCCTTTACCCTCTCTTCGATTTTTGAGAAAGTAATCATGTTGGGAGTCTGGCTCTCGACATTCGGAGGGCGGTGCCTTTACGATTTTGGAGCAAGCAATCTTGTTGGGAGTGTTTTCTCGAATGTGAGTAAAGGTTGGGCATGTTTGCTAGTCTACCTTGCCACGAAGCACAAAGGTTGACACACCGGGACTTTCCAATTATCCAGCAGTGGTACTGTTCCTTTACCCTTGTGGGTAATAATATGGTAGCTAGACTTTCAAAATTTATGTGTCTAAACTTTATTAGTGTTGTTTCTTTGCTAATCTTTTACCCTTCTTGGTCAGAGCGATGTAGTGGGAGCTGCAAGCTTCACGTGTCTCAACTTTGTCAGAGAACTTTGGCAAAGTTATATGTGGTACCCATGAGCTACTGTTGCGTGTGGGAAGTGGGTGATTGAACAGTACGATTCATGTGCTTTCTACTTCGCCAGAAATCTTCGACAGAATGCCCATAATTTCCGCAAAGCTGAGTGTGCGTGTGACAGGTGCTGACAGGGCTGGAAAAGTAGGTGCCTCTTCGATTTCTGAGATCGGCCCTCGTGGTCTCTGAGCAGCCCAGCTTTTGAGAAAGCAAGCCTCTTCGATTTCTGAGATCGGCCTTCGTGGTCTTTGAGCAGCCCAGCTTTTGAGAAAGCAAACGCCTCTTTGATTTCTGAGATCGACCCTCGTGGTCTCTGAGCAGCCCAGCTTTTGAGAAAGCAAACGCCTCTTCGATTTCTGAGCAGGCGCCTCTTCGATTTCTGAAGCTTCATCGAGTGCAGATTTTTATAGGGGCAGACATTAAGTTCCAAAGCACACTTGAATATCCACCAGTAGAAGCTCCATTCTTGCACTTCTGAGATCTTGATTTGTCCGACCTCTTCTCTCTTCAACACTTTTGAAAATGTCTGGCCCCTCCGACCGTCGTTTTGACTTAAACCTTGTTGAAGAGGCAGCCCCGCCTTCTCCAGACAACATATGGCGCCCATCCTTCATCTCTCCTACTAGTCCTCTTACCGTTGGGGATTCCGTGATGAAGAATGATATGACCGCTGCGGTAGTGGCCATGAACCTTCTCACTCCCAAAGATAACAGACTACTTTCCAAACGGTCTGATGAGTTGGCTGTTAAGGATTCTCTGGCTCTTAGTGTTCAGTGTGCAGGTTCTGTGTCTAATATGGCCCAACGCCTATTTGCTCGAACCCGCCAAGTTGAATCATTGGCGGCTGAAGTGATGAGTCTCAAACAGGAGATTCGAGGGCTTAAGCATGAGAATAAACAGTTGCACCGGCTCGCACATGACTATGCTACAAACATGAAGAGGAAGCTTGACCAGATGAAGGAATCTGATGGTCAGGTTTTACTTGATCATCAGAGATTTGTGGGTTTGTTCCAAAGGCATTTATTGCCTTCGTCTTCTGGGGCTGTACCGCGTAATGAAGCTCCAAATGATCAACCTCTAATGCCTCCTCCTTCTAGGGTTCTGTCCAGTACTGAGGCTCCGAATCATCCCCCTCCGGTGCCTTCTCTTTCTGGGGCTCTACCGACTGCTGAGACTTCTCCTAAGCAACCTTTGTGAAGGCTCCCTCTTGTTTGTTTATTTTGACTCAAGTATATGTACATATTTGTAACTTATCGGGGATATCAATAAATAAGCTTTCCTTCATTTCAACGTATTGTGTTAAATACACCAAAGCCTTCTTCGCTAAGTTCTTTGAATTTTCTTTTGTTGAAGCTTGTATGTTGAAGCTTTGTGAGTGGAGCATATAGGTTGAGGTAGTGTTCTCTTAATTTCCCGAGTGAGGAAAACTTCTCGGTTGGAGACTTGGAAAATCCAAGTCACGGAGTGGGATCGGCTATATGGATTTTAGAACGCCATTGTGTTCTGTCATGTGTCATGTCCTCCGTTAGATCCAAGTACTCTAAGTCTTTTCTTAGGGTCTCTTCCAAAGTTTTCCTAGGTCTTCCTCTACCCCTTCGGCCCTGAACCTCTGTCCCATAATCGCATCTTCTAATCGGAGCGTCAGTAGGCCTTCTTTGCACATGTCCAAACCACCGTAACCGATTTTCTCTCATCTTTCCTTCAATTTCGGCTACTCCTACTTTACCCCGGATATCCTCATTCCTAATCTTATCCTTTCTCGTGTGCCCACACATCCAACGAAGCATCCTCATCTCCGCTACACCCATTTTGTGTACGTGTTGATGCTTCACCGCCCAACATTCTGTGCCATACAGCATCGCCGGCCTTATTGCCGTCCTATAAAATTTTCCCTTGAGCTTCAGTGGCATACGGCGGTCACACAACACGCCGGATGCACTCTTCCACTTCATCCATCCAGCTTGTATTCTATGGTTGAGATCTCCATCTAATTCTCCGTTCTTTTGCAAGATAGATCCTAGGTAACGAAAACGGTCGCTCTTTGGTATTTCTTGATCTCTGATCCTCACCCCTAACTCGTTTTGGCCTCCATTTGCACTGAACTTGCACTCCATATATTCTGTCTTTGATCGGCTTAGGCGAAGACCTTTAGATTCCAACACTTCTCTCCAAAGGTTAAGCTTTGCATTTACCCCTTCCTGAGTTTCATCTATCAACACTATATCGTCTGCGAAAAGCATACACCAAGGAATATCATCTTGAATATGTCCTGTTAACTCATCCATTACCAACGCAAAAAGGTAAGGACTTAAGGATGAGCCTTGATGTAATCCTACAGTTATGGGGAAGCTTTCGGTTTGTCCTTCATGAGTTCTTACGGCAGTCTTTGCTCCTTCATACATATCCTGTATAGCTTGGATATATGCTACTCGTACTCCTTTCTTCTCTAAAATCCTCCAAAGAATGTCTCTTGGGACCCTATCATACGCTTTTTCCAAATCTATAAAGACCATGTGTAAATCCTTTTTCCCATCTCTATATCTTTCCATCAATCTTCGTAAGAGATAGATTGCCTCCATGGTTGAGCGCCCTGGCATGAACCCGAATTGGTTGTCTGAAACCCGTGTCTCTTGCCTCAATCTATGCTCAATGACTCTCTCCCAGAGCTTCATTGTATGACTCATTAGCTTAATACCCCTATAGTTCATGCAATTTTGTACATCGCCCTTATTCTTGTAGATAGGCACCAAAGTGCTCGTTCGCCACTCATTTGGCATCTTCTTCGTTTTCAAAATCCTATTGAAAAGGTCAGTGAGCCATGTTATACCTGTCTCTCCCAAAACTTTCCACACTTCGATTGGTATATCGTCTGGGCCTACTGCTTTTCTATGCTTCATCTTCTTCAAAGCTACAACCACTTCTTCCTTCCGGATTCTACGATAAAAAGAGTAGTTTCTACACTCTTCTGAGTTACTCAACTCCCCTAAAGAAGCACTCATTTCATGTCCTTCATTGAAAAGATTATGAAAATAACCTTTCCATCTGTCTTTAACCGCGTTCTCTGTAGCAAGAACCTTTCCATCCTCATCCTTGATGCACCTCACTTGGTTTAGGTCCCTTGTCTTCTTTTCCCTTGCTCTAGCTAGTTTATAGATATCCAACTCTCCTTCTTTGGTATCTAGTCGCTTATACATATCGTCATAAGCCGCTAACTTAGCTTCTCTCACAGCTTTCTTCGCCTCTTGCTTCGCTTTTCTATACCTTTCACCATTTTCATCGGTCCTATCCTTGTATAAGGCTTTACAACATTCCTTCTTAGCCTTCACCTTTGTTTGTACCTCCTCATTCCACCACCAAGATTCCTTTTGGTGTGGGGCAAAGCCCTTGGACTCTCCTAATACCTCTTTTGCTACTTTTCGGATACAACTAGCCATGGAATCCCACATTTGGTTAGCTTCCCCCTCTCTATCCCACACACACTGGGTGATTACTTTCTCTTTGAAAATGGCTTGTTTTTGTTCTTTTAGATTCCACCATCTAGTCCTTGGGCACTTCCAAGTCTTGTTCTTTTTTCTCACTCGTTTGATATGTACATCCATCACCAACAAGCGATGTTGATTAGCCACGCTCTCTCCTGGTATAACTTTGCAATCCTTACAAGTTATACGATCCCCTTTCCTCATTAGAAGAAAATCTATTTGTGTTTTTGACGACCCACTCTTGTAGGTGATCACATGTTGTTCTCTCTTCTTAAAGAAGGTGTTGGCTAAGAAGAGATCATATGCCATTGCAAAATCCAAGATAGCTTCCCCATCCTCGTTTCTCTCCCCAAAACCATGGCCACCATGAAAACCTCCATAGTTGCCTGTCTCCCTGCCCACGTGTCCATTTAAATCTCCTCCTATAAATAACTTCTCCGTCTGAGCAATTCCTTGCACCAAGTCTCCAAGGTCTTCCCAAAATTTCTCCTTCGAACTCGTATCCAACCCTACTTGAGGTGCGTACGCACTAATCACATTGATAAGTTCTTGTCCTATTACAATCTTGATTGCCATGATTCTATCTCCTACCCTCTTGACATCTACAACATCTTGTGTCAAGGTCTTGTCCACGATGATGCCAACACCGTTTCTCGTTCTATTTGTGCCCGAATACCATAGTTTAAACCCTGAGTTTTCTAGATCCTTTGCCTTACACCCAACCCACTTAGTTTCTTGTAGGCACATAATATTTATCCTTCTCCTCACCATAACTTCTACTACTTCCATAGATTTTCCCGTCAAGGTTCCTATATTCCACGTTCCTAAACGCATTTTGCTCTCTTGAACTCTACCCTTCTGTCCTAGCTTCTTCACCCTTCCCCGTCTAATAGGATCAAAGTACTTCTTTTGTGTGTCCCGTGTAAAGTTGATAGGAGCATATGCTCCCAAACAACTTTGAGTGGAGTCGTTCGAAAAGAAGTTTCTATAGCCCCCTTGCTCATTTAACACTGCATCCGGGTGCCGATGGAGATACAGCGACCCTTGCTCACTTATCACTGTGCTCAGGCCACACAGCGCGCCACTTACGGGTGACGCCCTAGCTTTAGCGTGATTTCGTTCTGGATTCATTTTCATAAGGATTCGAGGAATTTCTATCTTCAATTGAAGAGGAAATAATATAGGCATGCATTCAAGTCAGCATATATATCCTTTCTATAAAACCATGAGCTCCAAATAATGTCAAATGGATTATGAGTAATGTAAGCAAGTGTTAGAATAAGGGAGTAAAAGCATTGTGCATAAATATGTAAAAACTATAAACCTAAAACATGCACAAAGTATTTATATAAAATATATAGTAGTTGTTGACAACTCCAATATACATATAAAGAGTTGTTGATCCTATTTTACCGATGAACTTCAAAATTTTAGTGCTTTGACTACTGATCAGTGGTTGGCAGCTCAATCCTTCCAACCCATCACATCAGGAAGAAATATGTGAACAATGCTGCATCATTTTGTTTGTGTAATGATAATCTGAGTTGACAAGAGCAAAAAAATCCTTTCACCAGCCTAAAGTAAAAATAAGTCCAAGTAAATTCCCCAAATTCTAATTATTGAAAAAATGAGATCCATTAGGAGTTAAAAAATAGCAACATGCTGTGCAAAGATAAGATGTTATAAGACATACGTCATTTCATCCAAAAGCGCTAGTGGCAATTCTGGATGAGGCGTCACAAACAGGTCAGGCTTAGACATTATCTCATTATGTATATATGCCAAAATCAGTTTGTGTTCATGAACCATTATCTGATTCTTATTCAATGCACAAATAATAAATATACAAATCTACTAACCTTTAGTTGACCCTCAACATGTGCTCGGAAGATGGCTCTTCCAACATCCTGAAATCATGTCAACAGTTAAAAAGGAGCAAGAAAAAACTAATGTAAGATTTCTGTAAAATTGAGGCAGAGCATATTACCTTATAGGGCCTCTTTAAAATCAGCTGGACCAAGTTCTATTGCCATGGTTTCATCATCCAATCTGTCAACCATCTGAAAAATGAAGAGAGAGTATCTACATAAGTAAAATCTGAAAAGTAATAGCAAAAAATGAGTTGGTTGTTTAAAACAATGATCTAGCTAAGACAACATCCATACCTGCATATAATTCACAACTTCTGAGGCTGAACAGTGTTATAAGGAATTTCCACCAAGTTCCTTTTCAGAGATCCACCAGTCCATCTCAAAAATCCCACTTCAATGAAAAGGAAGTTAGGCCAAACTATAAAATGCACTACTCCAGCTTTTTTCAAAAATGATATTCTAAGAAGCTAAATGCTTGAAGAACCTAAGAATGAAGATAATCTTGACCTAACTCCCAAAATCTCAAACTATTTCTAGCCGATTACCTTTTTCGAAATCCTAATAGATCAGAGGAACTTCCTCGTAGGTTTGAAGCAGAACCAAATTGCTCTTCTTTTTTAAAAAAGGTAATCATTGGGGGTAACATTCTTCTTGCTCTGCAAGTACAATCACACAAAACAAAATTTTAAGCCAAAACATTTTCGAAAAAAAAATATTACAAATTAAAGAGAAGAAATAAGAAGAATAAAGAAAGAGGAGAGTGGAGGAGTAGGAAAGGGGAAAGGAGGAGTGAAGGGAATCGAGGAACCAAAAGAGCCATGTGGGAAATTGAAAGATAACTTTGGGTGTCAAAAATCCTCCAGAAAGGAAAGAAATTAGTCATACCCAACAACTGAAATAGCAGATCAAGCTTAAGATGCAGCAACTATAGACCTCAAAGGTGGTTCTACTGATCTCAATTTCCCTGAATTGACTCAAAAACTTTCCCGATCAGACTCCCTGTTTCCCATGGACATCGTGGTTGCAGATTCAACTTCCGAGGAAAAATGAGTGTGAATGTAACAAACTAAATCACCAGAAAATCATCACGGATATAAATAAAATATCAAAACTTCAGCCTGCTTTTGCAGAGATCAAAGGGAAGTAGTAAAAAGGAAAGACCCACTTTTTCCCCCTAATTTTTTAAGGTACATATATACTCAAATTCAAAAAGAGCTGCCGCACCTGATGGTGGCATCATTGATTAATTATGATCGGGACTCTCCATCATAATCCTTCCATCCAAACCTGAAAAATAAAATTTACACAACCAGCAATAACATGTTTCAATGAAAAGTTTAATCTAATTTCTCAGTATAATGTTGGATTTACAAACCTTTTATGAAAGTAATCGCTTCTATATGCTTTTGGGTATAACTGAACTTTGGTGCCCACTATATGGTCAGTCATTCTTCCATCCACTCCTTCCCTGACCCAACAACATCTTCATCATTCATATATATAGTTTTATCCGATTGCTGGGGTGCATAGAGCTCTACTTAAGGCACCATTGTTGGTGTGTGGGACTTTCTAGCATCATCTAAAGAAAACCAAATTTATGCAAACACACCAACACACACAGAGAAGGTACTAAAGCTTAACCAACAGTGATGACTTACAGTTTCTTGATAAGCTCCTTTAATCCCAAGAAGTTGATTGAAGCTCGAACCAGTTTTTGTCTGTGGCTGCAAAAAGAACACAACTTTTAACTTCAAAACCCAAAATATCTCACTATAATCCACTCCAACTCTCTCAAATTTCACTACAATCCATTACCACTCTCACCCCATTCTTACAAACAAAATAATCTCAATTTTGATGCAGAACCAGACGTTGAAAACCAAGCACAAAACTTGAGGCGTAATGCGAAGTTAGAAACACGAAAAAGAAGCTAAATTTGATTTCTAACGAAATTAGAAACACGAAAAAGAAGCTAAACCTTTTTAAAACCTACACAGATCTTTTACAGAGCAGGAGGTTATGAGAACACATCATCCAAGCTTAAAGTTGTTTTTCAAAGCTAGTTCTTATGAGGCTTGAGCCACTCGGAGAGGGATTGTGGGGTGGGGAAGCGGTGCTGGTGGTGGTGGTGGTGGTGGTGGAGGGACATGGTGGGGATTTTGAATAGGCGGCGCTGATGGTAGGAAGGAAAATGGAGAAATGGGGTTTTGGAGAAGAGGGTAGCTCAGGCGGATGAGGAGAAGAGGAAGCAGATGGAGAGAGATTGTATATTAAAGAACTCGAGAAATCTGAACATGAAGGAAACGGAAAGGTTTACCGGAATCTTCGAGAGAGAGGTGTTATAGCTGTGATTATCTTAATCACAAGCTTAGTTATCAAATAAGTATTTTTGATTAGTGAGGCCAGCTGGCAGTAGTGTTGGAAAAACAATATATGTAACTCATTGTGGGAGAAATGAAGATACGAATATATTCAAGAAAAAATATCTCTTCTCTTTCTCTATCTCTTCTCATAGCTTTCGTCATTGTTGTGCTGCTTGCAGGTTGAGTTGGAGATCTGAGATTTGGTGTATATCAATTGGTATCATCCATCTCGGTCCTCAATTCCCTCTTGTATGCCCCGTCACGCGCCGACGACTCGATTAGCAGCCATGGACGCTCGTCTCTCTACTGTCGAGGAAACGTTGGCGGATCTTCCCAACTTCATTTGCTCCTCCATTGCCGCTGCAAATCAGGACCTCACGGCTACTTTCTCCGCTCAGTTCGAGGCCAAGCTCGCCTTCTCCTTTGAGCAATTTCGGAGTGAGCAGTCCTTTGTGGGGGGAGCTGGCTCGTCAAATCCAGCACTGATAGTTGCCGACTCTGCTATGGAGACCCCTCGCCCGCCTCGTCATGATCAACCTGACCCAGGAGGTGGTGCCCCGCGACTTCCATGGTCTCAACGAGTGGATTTTCCACGCTTCTCCGATGGAGATGATCCGCTCACCTGGATCTATAAGGCCGAGCACTATTTTGCTTGTTACAACACTCCCGCTCATCAGAAGGTTCTTACCGCCTCCTTCTATTTGGAGAATGAAGCGATGCAATGGTTCCAATGGTGCAATTGCATTCATACCACTCCTAGTTGGGCGAAATTTACCAGTAAGCTTTGTAAGGAGTTTGGGCCCTCTGAATTTGAGGATTGTACTGAGGCACTTTTCAAACTGCGCCAAACAGGTACTCTCAAATACTATGTATCTGAATTTCGTAGGCTTGCTAATCGTGCTCATGATGTTGGACCTGTGCTTCTCAAGAGTTGTTTTCTCGGTGGTTTAAAAAGGGAATTCATCTATGATGTTAAGTTGTTGCAGCCTGCTACAGTCCATGATGCCATATCGATAGCTATTCAGGTTGACTCTAAGTTTTCTGCCCTAAGAGCTCTCAATCCTAGAACCCTTCCTTCGGCTAAAATCATTCCCCTACCCATACTGCCTCCTAAAACTAAAACCACTATGTTACCATATCGTAAGCTTACTCCCGAAGAGGTTCAGCGCAAGAAAGATAAAGGGGAATGTTGGTTTTGCCCTGAAAGGTGGGTGGCAGGCCATAAATGTGGCAAAAAACAACTACTTCTGTTAGATGTGAGTGAGGAAGATGATCTCTGTGAAGAGTTAGAAGAGGGAGTGCTGGCTGAATTACAGGGAATGGCACTGAGTGAATGTGCATTTTATGGGGTGCATCACACACAGCCTTTCCAAACTATGAAGGTTTTAGGCACTGTTAACAACCATTCTGTGAGAATACTCCTAGACTCAAGTAGTACACACAATTTTATTGATTCTAGGTTTCTTAAGAAAGTGGGGTGGTCTTTGCGAGCAACTAAGCCATTTGAGGTTAGGATTGCCGATGGGGGAAAAAATCAAAAGCCAAGGGTGTTGTAGGCGCATACCCTTGGAAGTAGGTGGCTATCATTGTCACACGAACTTATTTGCACTTCCATTGGGAGGGTGTGACTTGGTATTAGGAGTGCAGTGGCTGTCCACTGTGAGTCCTGTGCTTTGGGACTTTCAGTTGCTTACAATGGAGTTCCAAGTGGGCAAGCACAAGTTCAAATTGTCTCACAGTACATCACCACAGCTTGCAGTGCAAGAAATGTCACTTCAACAAATTAACAAAGAGCTTTCTCAGTCCAATTTGGGGGTACTATTGTATTCTTTGGAGTCTAATGCAAAAGGTACTGAAATTCTTGGTGCTCAACAAGTGGAGGAGTTACAGGCAGTGTTGCAGCAATTTGAGACATTATTTCAAATACCTACTCAGTTACCTCCGCACAGGACGCATGATCACAAAATTCCACTTATCCCTGGTTCAAAACCCCCTAGTATTCAACCCTACCATTATGGACCTGCATAGAAAGATGAGATTGAGAAGGCATTCCAAGAGCTTCTTAAGTCAGGGTTTATAAGGCCTAGTCACAGCCCGTTCTCCTTTCCAATGTTGTTGGTGAAGAAAAAGGAAGGAACATGGAGATTATGCATAGATTATAAAGAATTGAACAGCATCATAGTCAAGGATAAGTATCCTATTCCATTGATTGATGATCTACTTGATGAATTTTATGGGGCAAAGTACTTCTCTAAGTTTGATCTCAGGTCCGGGTACCATCAAATTAGGATGCATAAGGATGATATTGAGAAAACAGCGTTTAGAACTCATGAGGGACACTATGAGTTTCTAGTAATGCCTTTTAGGCTTACTAATGCCCCTGCAACATTTCAAAGCCTCATGAATGACATATTCAAGCCATATTTGAGAAAGTTTATCTTGGTATTCTTTGATGATATATTAATCTACAGTTCTTCATGGGAACAGCATCTAGTTCACCTGCAACAAACAATGGAGTTATTACACAAGCATCAATTGTTCCTCAAGAAACAGAAATGTTCATTTGGGCAGCAACAAGTGGAGTATTTGGGTCACATAGTGTCCAGCGATGGGGTTTCTGCAGACCCTACCAAAATTAAAGCTATTGTAGAATGGCCAACCCCTAAGAATGTGAAAGAGTTGAGGGGATTCCTGGGTTTAACCAGTTATTACAGGAAGTTTGTGCCTGGTTATGGCAAAATCTGCCAACCTTTGTACAAACTCACGAGTAATGAAGGGTTCCTTTGGACACAAGCCACCGAGGAAGCTTTCCAACAACTAAAACAAGCCATGACTTCACCCCAACTCCTAGCCCTACCCAACTTTGCAGAACCATTTGTTATTGAGTGTGATGCTTCTGGTTTAGGCATTGGAGCAGTTTTGCAACAAAGGGGCAGACCTATAGCTTTTGCAAGTCAAACACTTGGTCCCAGAAATCAGGCCTTGTCCACTTATGAGAGGGAACTTATTGCAATTGTATATGCAATTAAAAAATGGCAGAATTATCTCCAAGCGCGCCATTTCATCATCAAAACTGACCACAACAGCTTGAAATATTTCTTGAGTCAAAAAGCAAATACACCATTTCAACAAAAATGGGTATCCAAGCTGTTAGGGTTTGATTATGAGGTGCAATATCGACATGGTAAAGAGAATATTATGGCAGATGCTCTCTCTAGAGCACCTGGATCAAATTGCCTCCCGGAGCTACCTTTGGAGGATAAGGGAGAGGTGTTAACTATCACATACCCCTATTTTGGGTGCCTAGATGAACTTAGGAGGGAACTAGAACTGGATCCTTGGGTTAAAGTGAAGAAGCAAGAGGTTGAAGTATAACCTCACGGTACTGGACAGAGTGTAGCTGCCTCTAAGTATCACATTGACAATGGATTCTTGAAGTACAAAGGAAGAATTGTCCTTGGGGTGGATTCTGTGTGGAGAAAGAAATTATTTGAGGAGCATCACTCCACTCCTATGGCAGGCCATGAGGGAGTGTTGAAGACTTATCAAAGGATAAAAAGGGGTTTTAATTGGGTAGGAATGAAGAATGATCTCAAAGCTTGGGTAGCCAAGTGCAGAACTTGTCAACAAAACAAGTATGAAACTATCTCACCACCTGGATTATTACAGCCTCTTCCAATACCTCAACAAACATGGACAGACATAAGCATGGATTTCATATGTGGCCTACCCTCTTGCAAGGGGAAATCTGTGATCTTGGTGGTAGTGGATAGGCTATCAAAGTATGCACACTTTATAGCTTTGGGACATCCTTACACTGCTAGCATGGTAGCCCAAGAGTTTGTAGAAAATATCTTTAAGCTACATGGCATGCCTCGGACCATTGTAAGTGACTGGGTTACTATCTTCCTCAGTGCCTTTTGGAAGGAGTTTTTTAAACTACAAGGGTTGAAATTGTGCATGAGCTCCGGGTACCACCCCCAAAGTGATGGCCAAACAGAAGTTGTCAATAGGTGCCTAGAAACCTATTTGAGGTGCTTTACTAGTTTTCAACCTAAGAAGTGGCTCCAATGGCTTCCTTGGGCTGAATGGAGCTATAACACCTCCTTTCACACTACCTCCAAGTTCACTCCATTTGAGATTGTATATGGTTTCCCTCCTCCACACATTGCATCTTATGAACTTGGTTCGGCTAAATTGGAGAGTGTAGAACAAGGCTTGATTGCTAGAGACGGAATGTTGAAAGTGCTTAAAACTAATTTGGTCATTGCACAAAATAGGATGAAGGTGCAAGCAGATAAACACAGAAGTGAGAGAACATTTGAGGTGGGAGACTTGGTTTATTTGAAGCTCATTCCCTACCAGCTGCAGTCACTCGCAACTCATGTCTATCACAAGCTGCACCCTAAGTTCTATGGTCATTTTGAAGTGTTGGAAAAAATTGGAGAGGTAGCCTACAAGTTAAAACTCCCTGAGACTTCCAAGATACATCCAGTTTTCCATGTCAGTTGCTTGAAGAAGCATATTGGTCCTGATGTTAATCCAGTGCCATTATTACCATTGGTCATTGAGAATGGGTTACAAGTTCAAGAGCCTTTGGCTGTGCTACAGAGGAGGGTGTATAAGAATAACAATGCTGCTGGGGTGCAATTGCTTATTCACTGGAAGGACAAGGATGTTGAAGAATCAACCTGGGAGGATTATGATGAGTTCACTGCAAGATTTTCAGACTTCAAGTTTTAGCTGCAAGTTCTAGCTACAACCTTGAGGACAAGGTTTAATTGAAGGAAGGGGCAATGTTATAGCTGTGATTATCTTAATCACAAGCTTAGTTATCAAATAAGTATTTTTTATTAGTGAGGCCAGCTGGCAGTAGTGTTGGAAAAACAATATATGTAACTCATTGTGGGAGAAATGAAGATACGAATATATTCAAGAAAAAATATCTCTTCTTTTTCTCTATCTCTTCCCATAGCTTTCGCCATTGTTGTGCTGCTTGCAGGTTGAGTTGGAGATCTGAGATTTGGTGTATATCAAGAGGTCGAGAAATCTGAGAGAAAAGGTAGGTCGAGATACTAAACGGTGTGGGAAGGAAGGGCAAAACCGAGATTAGAATAAACATGGGAGGGCAAATTCGGTAGAACACTGTGATTATGAACAGTGTTTCAGTTCATTTTCTCTTTTAGTATATAAATATAATATAATATAATTTGAAAAATTACATGGACACTCCCTGAGCCCGAGGTTTTAATCCAGTTTTATCCCCCTTAATGACAAATTTACCTTTACTATTAATTACTTAAAAATAAAAAGCTATCATAAATAAATAGAAAAATAAATCAAATTAAAAATTATATTAACATTAAAAAAAAACAGCAAATTCATATTCATCTTCTTCTTTCCTGATAGAATTTTTACCACCTACAAAAGCAAAGATAAAAACACTTAAAAATATTTGCAAGAGAACAAAGTTATCGTAGTATAGCAGCTCAAGCAAGGTCTTTTTCACAGGGATTGATTGAATAATTTGTGTTTAAACTAACTCTTAATTAACTATTTAAAACAAAGTTTCGAAAATGTTGATTTTATGACCTAGAATATTAGAAACAAATTTTAAATTAAAACAATTAAAGAAACCAATTTGAAGGGTAACAATCTTAGAAAATAATGATAAAAGGACACTAGGGTTTCACCATCACTTTAGCAATCTTATGTAGTTTTACCAATTATTTATGAATTACACATGCAACTTTGAAGGTTAGGTTTTCCTTATGCATATTCTACTTGTGATATTCAAGCTAGAACGTATATCAAACATGCAATTCGTTTGTGGCATTCAGATCAAATATAAACATGCTTGACTCATTATGCTTTGTGAAAACCCTTTAAAAAACCATGCAACCCCTAAGACCTGACATTCGCACTAGGTGAACTTACAACTATCAATCACAAGAAGCAATACTCAATCCTCCGGTGGCATTCCGACCGAATTGCATCCGATTACTTATCTAAACATCCTAATGGTAGCTAAGCATTAATATATAGAGACAGTTTAAACACAATAATTAATAATTCAAAGTATGTATGCATAACATCATAAGCAATTAAATGAAGACTACATATTTATGCTAAGACTCAAGGTATCGCCATAGCAAACGGAAATTAGTTACGAACAACCATAAAACAGAATATTATTAAGAATATGGATAGAAAACACCTTGTAGGTAAAAAATCTGAAATTCTCCAAAATAGTGCGTGCATCCTCCTTTCTAACGGCTAAATAGCCCATTTATACTTGGAGAAATTGCATATAGAGTATACTTTTAATACTCAATTTTATATTAAGAAAACACTTTTATAAATTTTCAAAGATAGACAAAATTAATACATGTGGAAGATGACATCATTGGTTTCTTTTTGGGAACTTTAACGAAAAGCACCCGGTACTGTTCATTTTAACGAAAAACCACATTTTTACACTAAAAAGTCAATCCTGGTACTATTCACTTTACTCTTTATTTTGTCCTTATCATTAAAACTCAAAGTTTTTAAGCCATTTTCATTAGTTTTCATTTTCTTTTTCTCTCGAGTTTAAGTTACGAAAATACCCTTTATAGTGGTAAAGGCTTTACACATTGTGTTCGCTTCTCTCTCTCTCTTTTCACACTTCTACCTCCTTCACCAGATCCCCGTCGAGCCTGCAATGGAAGTAAGGAATTCTAAAACGTAACTTCTAGGGTTCCCAAAATTCCACACACCTAGTTTTCTTATATGTATACAAAGTTTGCCATTTTTGCTCAAATGTATATCAACCCGTTTCTCATTTTATTTTTATTTTATTATATCTTACAATATATTGAATTGTTAATTAAGAGTAAAAAAAAAAACAAAAAGACTTCTTGAAATCCCTAGTCCGATGTCTAAGTCAACAAATTAACCTCTCTTTTATTCAATCTATGAGACAACTCAAAGCTCAGTAATCTGTAGCCACCAATAACCTGTTCATAATTTAAAAACCCAATGTGAATGTTGTGAATGTTGTGAATGTGGGGGGATAATGTCATTTTGTCCTCTTATTTTTTTCGTTTTTCTCTTACTTGCATCCATCTGAACGGTCCAAGGGGTGGTTTGGGAGTGAGGTGCTTAAAAAAAAAGCTGTGAGGGTTTTAGGTGTTTGGTAAACTGAAAAAAAAAGGCTTATTTTGGAAGCTGCTGTGTGAATAAGTTGAAATAAAAGGAAAAAGCTGAGGCTGCTATTTGCAGCTTTAGAAAACTGGCTTTTTTTCAAAGCACACAGAGCTACAGTGCTCCTTTAATGAAAAGATCCACTATCAAACTGTTTTTTTTTTCAAAAGCACTTTTACAAAAAAGTTTACCAAACACTCTGCTGATTTATTTCACAGCCGCTTATTCTCACAGTAACTTTTTTTCAAAGCACAGCAATACCAAACCAGCCCCAAGTTAGTTTCAGAAGTCTACAATCACAAGTCCAAGCTAGTTTGATCTTTTGCATCAAATGTATGCCCCTGCCATCTTAGTATTCAAAAACGAAACATGTTTTGAGTGTTCTTCCGGATGAATCTGTGAATCCGAGTTAGCAAAGAGGCAGACTTTGGACAAGGCAATGTTCAATCAGGAACTCTTTTTCCCTTCTCATCTCGGGTACGATGAACTTCATGCTTCCAGGAGAACAATGAATTTCTATACAAAACTGTTTCTACATGTTTTTGAAACTAATTTTGCAAAAATGAACGGATTGGACTGATGGCACATATGTAGTTTTGTTGAAAATATACAAACTGATTACTAAAACTATACAAGCTGATTTTGCACAAAGGTCGAGGAAGGGTTAAACTGATTATTTGTATGTAGTTTTGTTATAACCTTAGTAGTTTAGTTAGTATGAGAAAAGCATGGAGACTTAAATAACAAAACCAGTCGCAAATCTTCTTTTCTATTAAATTATTGAATATTATCATTATTTCTCAATGTCATACATAATACCATTCAACTGCATAAAGTATTATGGAGGGTGAAAAAGCTAAAAGTCTAATGACATAGTATGGTGGTGGTAGCAGTATTTTGGCTTGGAATAGAAATCAGATTTTCATCATCGGGTCGGCAGGACTTAAGGATCTCTCTTTGTTTATTATTTACCTAGCCTGGTGCAGCTGTGTTAACTCAATAATTTTTACCAAGCTGTTATTTGAAATTGATTCTGCAAAAATAGTCGATAACGGGTTGAAATGATTCTGCAAAGATGGTTGAGGATGGGTTAAACTGATTCTGCAAATATGTTCGAATACAAGTTGAACTAATTCTACAAAAATGGTCAAACACGGGTTGAATTGATGCTGCAAAAATGGTTAAGGATGGGTGAACTGATTCTGCAAAAATAGTCGAATATAGGTTGAACCGATGCTGCAAAAATGGTCGAGAACGGGTTGAACTGATTCTGCAAATATAGTCGAATACGGGTTGAACTGATTTTGCAAAAATGTTCGATGATGGGTTGAATTGATGTTGGAGGAATGGTCGAAG
The DNA here is from genome assembly GCF_042453785.1 of Malus domestica. Lineage (NCBI taxonomy): Eukaryota > Viridiplantae > Streptophyta > Magnoliopsida > Rosales > Rosaceae > Malus > Malus domestica. The sequence continues at coordinate 25,258,032 of NC_091663.1, forward strand.
ACGGGTTGAACTTATTCTACAAAAATAGTTGAGGATGAGTTGAAATGATTCTGCAAAAATGGTCAATGACGGGTTGAACTGATTCTGCAAATATGGTCGAATGCGGGTTGAACTGGTTTTGCAAAAATGATCGAACGCATGTTGAACTGATTCTGTAAAAATGGTCGAGGACGGGTTGAAATGATTATGCAAAAATGGTCAAATATAGGTTGAACTGATTCTGCAAATATGGTCGAATGTGGGTTGAACTGATTCTGCAAAAATGATCGAACACGGATTGAACTAATTCTACAAAAATGGTTGAGGATAGGTTGAAATGATTCTGCAAAAATAGTGGAAGACGGGTTTAGATTCTCCAAAAATGGTCAAGGAGGGGTTGAACTAATTCTGTAAAAATGGTCGAGAACTTATTGAACTTATTCTACAAAAATGGTCAATGATGAGTTGAGATGATTTTAGTAATAAATGATACAAACTGATTCTGCATATAGTTTCAAAATTGATTCTGCAAAAATACTTGATGATGGGTTGAGCTTATGACATATATTAATTTTGTTGTAGGGTTGGTTCTATTAATAATCCTAAAGTCTTAGGGGTATGACTGATATTTTAAAACATTGTTTTCATGTTTTTGGGCTGAGCTTTAGTTATTTTTATGTTTTTGTCTCTCCTTCACATATTTAAAAACTAGTGGAATTCCTTGAAATATAGTGAAAGCTTTGGTCTCTATATATGAAGCTCCCTTTATACTACTACAAATAAATCCTACCTAGAAAAGGTCTTCTAAAAACTAGGAAACATAATAGAATAAGATAACTAGGAAATAAAAGGTTTCCTATTTAAACTAGAATTCGGACTGCAGAGAAAATCCATCTTTTGACCAACCAAATCAACTTCGATTTGGTTGTAAAATATCTCTTTTTAAAGTTTGAGACATCCCTAACAAATCCTCAAAAGGAGTCTTCCTCAAAACAAGCTGTGCGCTGGGTCTTCAAAATACCCAAAACGCCTAGAAACGTCAATTTGAGAAAGCTGTGCGCTGGGTCTTCTTTTCTTCACCATTGTCAAACGGCTTGGCAGAAAAATCTGAAACTTTGATACAATCATCTTGAAAGATTCACGAACATCCTCCAATTAGAATCACTCCAAAATTCATCCGTTTAATCACTTTTTGTTCAAAAGGAAGTCAAATGTCCTACATTGGAAATATAATCCAAAATACTAAAATTCTACCAAAATAACCAATAAACTATAACTAAGAATAGAGTAAAATATATGGTATAATATGGACTCATCATTTCCCCTTCCAAGTTTTTTCTAGACCACAAACATTTTTCCCTACCGATTAAAGCTCCATGCTCTAAAAAACTCTCTAGAAACCCTCTCGCCCTGCGTCAAACCCTAGCTTCCTCAATGGCCGCCGACCTCTGACTAAGGTTGGGGGCCGATGGCAGCATCTCCTTCACCTCCTGGCCTCCCTCACTTATTCCCATCCTTTCTTTCCTCTCTATTTCCCCCTCTCATCCCAGATTTTCTCTCGCCTTGCCATCCACCTCCCTCTTCTTTTCTTACGCCATCTTCTCTCATCCCAGCCTTCTCAGCCCTCCACCCTACTCTCCATTCCTGTGTTTCTCCCCCAACCTTCAGTTCTAGACCTTGTCCTCTCAAGATTCACTTTGTTATGCCATTTGAGCTATGGATGTAGGGATGGGTTTACGGATACAGTTGGGTCTTCTCTCTCATCGTTTTGACTCTTAGCTTCACGCCTCCTTCCCAAATCCAGGTTATGCCTTGCTCAAGGCCTCTTCCTTGTTTCGGGGTATAACACATGATTTGGGCTTAGATTGAGGCTACTAGTGGGTTGAAGCCACACTTTGTCACTATGCTTTAGTGCTGTGGACTTGCTGAAATCCACGCTCGGGTTAAAGCGATGCCTCCTTGGTGGTACTGCTTTGGTTTGGGCGTCCAAATCTGGCGGTGGCTATATCTGGGCTTTTTGTTAGTGGTTGCATTTGGAACCTCTGCCGTCTGCGATTCATTGCTACTCCGCTAGATTTGAGGGGTGGCGGTTGAACCTGTTTTGTGTCGTGGCATGACTGTGGTCCTTGCCTGAAGGTCTTATCCTTCCATCGGATATGTCATTTTGTGGTTCCTTTCTCGGATTAGTTTATTTTAGCCTAGTTTAGTTTAATTTAGTCTAGCTCTATTGTCTCACCTAGTGACTGTTATGGCCTCGCCGCAACAATGGTTGTATTGGGCTTTCGCTTTGAGCGTTGTATTATGTGGTCTCGTCTACTAACGATGACTTTATGTGGTCTCGCTCCAGCGATGATTTTATGTGGCCATGCTATTTGGCGGCGACTGTTTGAAATCACCTATACATCTATGATATATATCGTTTTTGTGACATGTTTGTATGGGTGTTGTAGAAAGTTCCAGTATATGTACTGCTTAAGGGTTTGCTATTATTGTCTCATTTGCGCAAATTCACTTTCAAATCATTTTCTTGGTCACTGGAGGATCGTAGCCAATTGACACCTATGTATTGCTTTGGGTTGATTAATGAAATACAAAATATTGTTGCTTGTAAAAAAAAAAAAAAACAACAACAACATATGGTTTTTTGAATAGCATCAGTAAAACATAGAACATAATTGTTTTTCAAAAAGTGGATGTTATTCTCATTCGCAATTACAAACTATGATAAAGGCAAGAAAAACGAATATACAAACCACACATAAAATATGAAATCGTCTTCAACTTGAAGTTTCAAGTTATGTGAAACTGCATCCACGATGAACATCATGAGCTATCAACAACTGGCTCACATAGTAATGAGGAAGGGGTTCATTCATTGCTCCCACTATTTTGGTCGACTTAAGCACATACAGTTGTCTGGCTATAGTCTCCAACATGTATGTTATGATGTATTCTTATGCTTCAAACATTAGCTTGTCACTTTGTCTAAAACAAACATTGTACGTCATACGAATCTTTGTCCAGTTGTTATGGCAGGGAATGACGTGAGTTTCTCAGCATAGGTGCTCTCTTGGTGCCCACATGAAACAACTCACATTCAGCTGCAATCAGCCTACTTGGAGTCATAGAAACATATACATGAATTACTCCAAGATCAACCTCATCCATCATAAGGTCTCATCTTAGTTCTCTCTCTAAGGTGACATATAAGACAGTTGTGAACATGTGTATTTTATGTGCTAAAAATGGTGATTAATTGTATTACTACTTATTTAACATTTTAAATTAATTGATAATAGTTAATTCTTTCGTTAATTTACTATTCCCTATTCGGCTATTACTTTTTTTTTTTCAAACCAGTCAAATAAATACTATAGTTGTATTTCACTACAACAAAAGAAAAATCTCTTGCCATACGAAATTTATTCATTGCATAAAACAGAGCTTTCGTCGCCTAAAATTTTGGACGACGAAAAACCGTCAAATAAAGTACGTCTCATAAAAGTTGTCGCTAGACTGTTACTTGACAAAATTTTGATTTTGTAGGCCAACCATACTTGACCCGACAACCATGCCGACAAACTTTCGTCGGGCAAACCTGATTTGACCAATGAGGCCCTATGAAAAAATCCAAACCAACAAAAATATTTCCTTGTGCAAAAATCAAATTTACATAAAAATAAATAAAAAACATTCTTTTACTCAACGATATCTGTCATTGGGTAAAGGTATTTAATATTTAAAAAATTTAAAATATATTTAATTTCTTTTATTAATATCTTAAGAAAATTATTTCATTAATAAAACACAATGTTCGTACATTTATTTTGAAATTGAAAAACAAATTTATTCTTGATAAAAAATTGCTTCATCCCATAAGATATCCACTTCTAGAATTTATAAATTTTGAAAATAAGTGCTCAACCTAGTAGTTGGTGGTCTATACCCGATAGCTCACCTGTCAGCCTTTATATCACGTCGTAGACTTTTTGTCTCCTATCTAACTATCATTCTACTCATAATGGACATCTGAATAGGCATGACTCCTTAGTTCTTGGGTTCTCATGCCTAAAAGTTGTCAGAGGTAACTTTGCCCGAGTTCTTATGCCTAAAAGTTGTCAGAGGTAACTTTGCCCTTTAGTGCTCTTAGGGATTTCTTGGGGAAGTGTTTGTAATGACTGAAGACTGGGCACTCGGATGCTCTGGACCTTGACTTCCTTAGGGCTTGTGTTCATTTGAGCCCAGTGGTGAAACCAGAAATTTACAGCAATGAGGTCAAAAAATAGTTTTAAAAAATCGATCATACTTTCATTTAAAAAATAGATTTCAAACTTAAAATCCCAAATCTCACATACACCCATAGCTCTCACTCAAACAAAGAACAAGTAGAGAATACAAAAATACATAACAAATTTCTCTAGCACCAATATGAGTGATTGCTCAAAGGAGAGCAAAAAATGAAGCAATCCAACGAGAACATTAAAGCAGCAACTACTGGCTTCTCTAAATAGTGCCACATGTTTTTCTCACTCTCTGCGTCTGTTTCTCTCTCAAAATGGTAGACCCGACTACACTCTTTTTCAAATGGGAGAACTGAATGTCTCTTTGGTGTGGCTCTTATTTCTCTCATCTGCTCACAAATTAGAGCTGTCGACAGACAACTCTTCTCTCTTTTGTTGTTGCTTAAAACGAAAAGGTATTACAAATGCCTTAATATATATTGGATGCTGTTAGAACAAAAGGCTTTGACTTTTCTCCTATTATAAAACCAAAGTCATCAGCCTTTCTTTTTCTTTATTCTTCAAAAAACGAAAGCAATGCCTTTTCCCATTTTTTTCTCTTCTTTGCACCAAAAGAAAAAGAGTGGCCCAACAAACTTATTGGGGTCAATGAATCCCATTGCACCCACCTTGGCTCCACTAGTGTCCGAGCCTATTGGAGTTTAAAATGACTATGCATCGTTAATAATTATTAAAGTAATGTTAGGTAGACTAAATTTGAAAAATTAAATGATCTGTCACCAATAAAAAACAAACACATTAATCAACCCTTAAATAATAATCCAATCATTAACTTCCATATCATTTAGTTTACTAAATTTTATCTACAAATTTAGTTTCCCTAACATTACCCTGATTATTATGATGACCACTACATTTGGTTTCAGTCACTTACTAGTTTTCGTTTCATAATTGTTCCAAAATTTCGACGTGTATGATTTCAAGTTAAAAAACTTGGCTTGAGGAACCTATAGATTTCATTTTTGATGCTTTAATAGAGGATTTATAATAATTGTTGAATGTTTCTAGCATGAGCTTATTGGAGGTTGTTCACATTAACCCTACTTCTCTTGCTAGATTACGTAGTCTCCTCGTTTTTCAATGAATTCATTTTTCTTCAAAGGAAAAGTTTAGACAAGTTTTAATATCATTTTGTCCTAGGAACAAATAGGAAAAGGGAACAAATTCAGAAGGAAAAAATAAATGATACTAGAAAATCTAATGGTTTGATTTCTCTCGCACACTATCCAAATTAGGAGTGGGCACGGGCTGGGCCCAAATTTGGAGGTATAGGATCAAACTTGTTTTAAACTAAAATGGGATTGGGCAGGCAGGGTACAAAAATTTTGAGTTTTGAAACCGGATCTAACCTTGCCTGTATCAAACGGAACGGTTTGAGCCAGATCCAAGGGTCCGAGACAATTTATTATTATTATTTTCGAAACAGATTTTTTGGATTTTGGATTGGTGTAGTACAAAGTTGAAGTATTGGATTTTGGATTGGTGTAGTACTGCGTCTAAGTATATAAATTGGAACAAAATATTGATATGAGTTGTATTAGTTCATTAGGATTTGGACTTAGAGTGAGAGAGAGGGCACCTAGTTGTATACTATGGGCTGAAAGAGAGAGAAAGGTAAAGAAATCGAAATCTGCAAACTAGGAACGATTTTGGAGGGAATGATGCAGGAAGAGAACGGTTAATAGAGCTGACTAATCCATAATTTCGCGTTGTTCGACTTCGTGCCTTCCGAGTACGACAGAGACTGATTTCAAGAGAGTCAGGCACAGCTGCAGAGGGTTTAGTCTTTTAGGGTTACATTAAAGATCAACGGTGGAAGTTGACTACTGAGAGACTCAACGGCGAGGATTTAATCTCCATATATAATTTAATACTAGAAACCGCCCCCGCCCAACCTGTTTCTTCATGCACTTGGATCCATTCCGCCCCGTTCCTTTTGATATTATAATATTTGGATTGCCCCGATCTGCATAGACTTGCCCCAATCCCTATGTCCTGGGCCCATTTGCCCACCCTAATCAAATTACTAAGAGCAACTCCATCCTTGAAGCCCACCCAGGCAATCCACTATTCAATCCACTATGTGAACAATAAGTGCCTTAATGAACAGTAACTGCCTTTTGCATCTCCACCGTTGCACTTGAATAGCCCTGGCAATAGGCAATAAAATATTATTAATTTTTTTTTTACAAAATAATACTAAATAAATTTATTTGTAATTTCGGATAAGATATTTTAAATCGTTCTTAATTTTAAAACTATTTTTTTTTAAATTTATAAAGCAGATTAACATCAACCGTTGATATCAGATCGAACGGTTGATATTAAATTAGCTTTTTTTTCTTACCTTTGGAAATCGAACGACTTGTATTAAAGAGTCGTTGGGATCGAACGGACCGTGGGAAGCCATGTGGCTTCCCAACGGTCACTGCGCACGGGTCATTCACTCTCAAAATGTGTCGACTGACGCGCCCCCACGTGCGCGTGAGGGGCACGCGCCTGACACAAAAAAATAAAAAAAGGACCGACGCCAGGCATGGCGTTAGCTTGACGTCACACCCATCGGGCTGAAGGGCTGGCAATCCCTTACTGGCCTGACCCTCGGGCTCCCACCCTCACTCGGGCTGCCAACGCTAGAGCCGAACCCACCGACCCTCGGGCCCTTTCCTCTCGCCTGTCCCCCGAGCAAGGTCCAACGGTGGACTTGCTCTGAGCTTTTTCCTATTTTACAAGGGCGGGGCGTTTGTCCCTCATTCCTAAATCCTGACGTCACATAGCACTCGGGCTCAGGATTGGGTATTGGGGGATGGGGGCCCGTAATGTGTGTTTGCTTTAAAGATAATACTAGAGAGATTAAATTTACAAATTAAATAGGATATGGATTGTCTGCCCTCTCCCATTCCATACTTTTCCCATCGTCTTCTATTTCTGTGGTCACGGTTAAGCCACGTCAACATTTTATATTCTCATTGCTTTTTGTCTTATTATTTCTATAAAAAAAATTAATATAAAATGTTGACGTGCATTAACCGTGACCACAAAATAGAAGGGGATGAGAAAAGTATGAGATGGGAAGGTAGACAATCCAGGTCCCCATCTCATACCCTTCCCATCCCCTTCTATTTCTGTGGTCACGGTTAAGACATGTCAACATTTTATATTAATTTTTTTTATAGAAATAATAAGACAAAAAACAATGGGAATATAAAATGTTGACGTGACTTAACCGTGACCACATAAATAGGAGAGGATGAGAAGGGTATGGAATGGGGAGGACAGACAATCCAGGTCCAATTAAATAACGTGTCACTAATAAAAATAAACATATTTATCAACGTAGTAAATTAATATCAGCTTCATTTGTTTTAATTTTTAAAACTTCGTCTACAAATTTAGTATTCTTGCTGCCGCCGCCAAATTGCCAATCCAAACCACCCTTCGGTTCCAATTTCTTCAGCTGTCCAGTAAGTAACCACTTCGCCTTCTCCAACAGCCAAACATGTTTCTGAACAATCCGAGTAACATCCCACACCCACTTCTCTCTCCCTCTCTATCCCCTAAAACCCTAGCCTCCCCTCCTTATCCCCCACTCCAACACCTCTAATTTTGTCCCACCCAATTATAAAAAACCCTGTATAGTAATTTCCAAATTTTCCCCACTTTCAAAGCTTTGACAATAAATTTTATTCATTTCTTTGCCGTTTGATTCTCAATCAGTTCATTTTTCGTTCTGGGTCTTGTTCAAATTCTGTTCTTTGATTGTAATTTACCGAAATGGCGCTCGAGTCTTTTATTCTATCTCCGAATAAGTTCATTTCCGGGTCGAAATCATGGAATTTCTTGTGTTGCAATGGGCAAACAAAGTTTCCGGTGAAGGTTTTGCTGCGAAATAACCGGTACCCATTTCGATTTGGGCCGAATTGTATCGGTAGTGGCGGTTTTAAGAAGTTCTTGGCTCCAAGGTTAGAAGGAGTCGACGTGGTGGTTAATAAAGCTCGTTTGGAAGCTTTAGGCGAAGATAGTGGGAGTGTGGGTGGTACAAATGCTGTTTCGGGTTCAAAGTTTGATTTCGTTAAGGAATTGGTGAAGTGCGGAGTTGTTTTGGCAGCTGTGGTTTGTGGGGTTTTAATTTATGGGTGTAGAAGAGCTTTTGCTGTGGAGGGTGTGATCAATGCAGGCTACGGGGTTATTGGGCAGAGCATATTGTTGCTGAGGAATGCCTGGCCCAAGACATTGCTGGTTCTTCAGGTTTTCAAAGAGCAGGGTTTGATTTTGGCCGCGCTTTTGGGTCTCTCGGCGTTTTTTTCAATGGCGGAGACTTCAATTACAACGTTGTGGCCCTGGAAGGTATGCACTTGTTATATTCTGTGAATGCTTATATCATAGGCATTGCAAAGGATTGTTTTTATTTGTTTGGATAGTGAATTTCTCACCCCCTACTGGACATTGTACCCTTTTTTCAATATTACTTGTATGCTGGTAAATAGTAACATTGTAGAATACTGTATTATTAGTCTATGCCTAAAGCTTATCTTTCAGTTTATGTTTGTGCTAGTTTCCATTTCTGGATTGATATCACGGTCACGTGAAGTAGTAGAGTCAGACTCTGCTCTGCCTAGATTATGGTGGCAATTGCATATTTAACTGTGCAACGGATTTTTGCCTAAAATTGCCAATTCAGTCAATGATAAACTTCATTTCATGCATGCGAGTTAACATTGTCTGTGGTTAACGTCGCTTGTAATGAGACAATTCTTGTAAATGGTATCTAGTATGTAGAGACTTAAGAAGCTCAATATATTATACCATTCTTCTTTTTCAAGACACTCATTATTAATTCGTGCTTTTGTGCTCATGTAATTGTGAGTTTGAAATATATGAATTCATCTTATGATCTTCCTACTAGAATTTTGAAAGAAAGTAAATGATCTGCCACATTAGGATCTTCAAATAACATTAGTTAAGTGATATTAATCTGTGTCAGGTGCGTGAGTTGGCTGAGAAAGAGTCTGAAAATGGCGTCTTCAAATTGCTTCGCAACGATGTTACTCGGTTCTTGACAACCATACTTATTGGCACAACGTACTTATCTTCTTGTTTTTTGTTTGCATTAATTTTTCTATTCTTTCATTGTGAAGTTGAACATTTCTTTCTTATTGTAGAATTTACTTATGTACTCAGTGTTGTCAATATTGGAGCAACTGCTTTAGTTACAGATGCTGCAACGGCAATATTTGGTGAAGCTGGTGTCACCGCAGCAACTGGAGTAATGACTGTATGTCTCATTTTCCTTGCTTGATCAATTAATAAACATAGACGTGGAAGTATAGAGTAGAGAGAGACTGATGTTTAACTTTTGCTGAAAAATAAGTCTAAAATCAGTGTTTATCAAAGGCCAGATGCTGCTTTACACATTTAAGGAAATAATTTACTAGTGGATCTGATGTTTAATACTGTTTGTTTTTCTTGATAATGAAAGGTTGCTATTTTGCTCCTCACTGAAATAACTCCAAAAAGTGTTGCTGTTCACAATCCCACAGAGGTTGCTAGGTTTGTGGTAAGTTAGAAATTGCTCTAAGTTCAGCTGAAACCCTCCTGTCACCACTAGTTACACATCTTTGTCTTTTGTTTTAGACTTTGAGTTGCTTGCTGGTTTTCACTTAACTAATGTTACTCCTACTTCTTTTGAATGTTGGGTGTGATGCCCCCAGGTTAGGCCAGTGGCGTGGCTTTCTTTGGTATTATACCCCGTGGGGAGAATTGTTACATATCTATCGATGGGGATGCTAAAAATACTTGGATTAAAAGGAAGAAGGTTTGCTTTTTTGATAACCGAAGTTTGAATTCTCCCTGATTTTCATTTGTCATATTTATTTCTTTGTGGCTTATAGACATATTAGTCCATATAGTAATTTAAAAATATTGTTTTCCAAAGGAGAATGAAAGATGATAAGTCAGATAATGGGTAGGTTGGAGTTATCTTTCAGTGTTAATCAAAGCATTTCTTGCCGATTGGATTTATAAATGGTTAGTGGTGGTTGTTGAAAGAAACAGATTATATGTCTTACCATCTAATGATTTGAATGCATCTGACAATAAAAATTCCTTAATTGTTTTATTAGGAACATCAGTTATCTGCTGCAAATTGTATGCGTTTAATCTCTCTCATACATTAACTGAAAATCCTCTTCCTTTACTAAATCTTTCACTTTCATTTTCCCATCTCCTAAGTGTCTTGACTAGTACTCTCTTCTCGGTTAAAAGACAGAAGCTGTAGACATTTCTACAAAGTTAAGGAGAGTGCCATAGGGAAGACTAGTCACATAAATAACTATATTTCATTAAAATGATTGTATGAATTTAGTACCATTCAATGATATGGTTTCTATATTTCTGTTTATGTTCTCTTATAAGATGTGCATAATCGCCTTTTTAAATGCGTTGTCAAGGCACTGGAGTCTGGAGAAATGCTCGAGGCCTTTTTCTAGTTAGAAATTTATGTCTGCCTTTGAGAATGTGGCTTACCCTTTCTTCAGTTAGGCATGTGTAGGAAATCTTTACCCAAGAGCTGTATGTATTCCGCGGATGTGCCATTTGGCTTAAGCTTCTCAAAAGAATAAAAAGAAAAGCAAAGAGGAAGCATCTTCAGTATCTTAACAGCACTTAATGGTTATTGTTTTTGGAGAATTTTAAACCATTGTACTTTATCATAGTGTCATATTGAGTAAGCCACAGGCCAACAGCCACATGTGCTCACTCAAATACAATTCATCCTCCCTTTTGTCTTTAGTCAGGCCATACGAATGGGTGTGTAGATCTAAGCTTTGCATCACTATACAGAATCTATATTTATTGTTAAAGTTAAATGTAACATGGTGTCAAATATGGAAATCCACATGCCAACCGCAACGACCACACATACTCCATATTATCCAAGACACGTGTTTGGGTCAGTCTAACCACATTTGAAGGGGGCTTGCTGATAATATAGAATCCCAAATCAGAAAAATATTAGCCTTGCATTATAACATATTATATGATCCAGGGTCTCCACCTCCACCTAGCCGTGGGTTAGATGCTCTAAGTTTAACAATATCTTTGGATTCTTTTCTCATTTGTTTGTTGATAGCAAGTGGTCATCTACCATGCTAGAATATCATGGAGGGTATTATCTTTTATTTAACCTGACAATATTTTCTGGTGCACCTTCATTTTGTTCTTTTGGTAAGAGTATACCTTCATTTTATGGATGGTAAAGAATTACTTTTATGGAATATTCAAGTTGTGTTGTTAATGTTGTTTACTTAGAAAATGTTCTCAAAAAAAGTTATGCCCTTGTTTACACCATTTTTCTTTGATCAGTGAACCGTATGTTACTGAAGAGGAGTTAAAACTGATGCTGCGGGGGGCAGAGTTGAGTGGGGCAATAGAGGAGGAAGAACAGGTAGTGCAACAGTGCTTTTTATTTTTTTGAAAAATATTTTTTGGTAGGGAATCCCTTGCAAGGTGAAAATCAACTGCTTTTTTTTTTGAATGCTAATTGTGAAGAAAGATGTTTGGTTAAATACACCTTGAAATAAGTTTACTAGTTGTCAAGTTTCTTTATTTAAGACACATTTTTATGGGAAAATAACTCCTTTTGCAGGATATGATCGAAAATGTGTTGGAGATTAAAGACACACATGTTAGAGAGGTGATGACGCCTCTCGTAGATGTAGTTGCCATTGATGCCAGTGCAACGCTAGTTGATTTTCACGACTTGTGGGTAACTCATCAATATTCAAGGTAATCCAAAATTTTAGTGGTGCACTGAATAACTTATTCATGGCTTCTGCTGATAATATTTTGAACATTCTTATAGGGTACCTGTATTTGAACAGCGCGTTGACAATATTGTAGGAATTGCATATGCAATGGATCTACTGGATTATGTTCAGAAGGTGAGACAGTTTGTACTCTTGTTTGTCCCTTTGTGAAATCCATTTTTTTAATTAATTGAATAAGCAATCTCACAGTGTGCAGAACTGTACATATGTTTGATTTTGAAGGGTGAGCTACTAGAAAGTACTAGTGTCGGGGATATGGCTCAGAAACCTGCTTACTTTGTGCCTGGTAATCATTTGTATTATGCCAATTTAATTACATGTTTTCTGAATTAAATATTCATTGTACATTGCTGCCTCTTATTCTTCTGCATTTATTACAGTTAGATATCCTTGTTTTTTGTCTTATATATTCAAGTTTAAAACCATTTCTGGAAATAAAATGGCAGCATGGTAAATCAAATCCTGGTGTGGTGGTTGCTTAGTTTATTGCTTGGTTTGGTACATAGGCCTCATTCCAGAAAAGTCTATGGGGATGTTATAAGGTTTAAATCCCTTGGAGCCCACCCGACTGATCAGCCTACATTGAGTTCCACGTGCTCTATCTCACAATGAGGAGTCATTGAAGGACATATATGAGTCAGGACTCTGAACTAATGTCGGCGCATGATACTAGGCCACTTGATTTGTGAAGTTTTGCCACGATTAGTTTTAAAGTTTTGAATTTGTTATTGTGCATAGTATAAAGTTGGGATAGCTCTTTAAGAAATTATAGGCTGTTTATGGTCAAAGTTGTCTGGAACTCTGTATGCCATCTGGTTCCAAATTTGTTTTACTTGTGTGCTCACATGGTCCTTACTTTCTGTGGTCTCTTTTGCAGATTCAATGTCCGTTTGGAATCTCCTTAGGGAGTTCCGCATTCGAAAGGTTCACATGGCCGTAGTTCTTAACGAATACGGTGGAACTGTAGGGGTGTGTTCTTTCTTTCATCATTGAATTTAATATGACCAATGTTTCTGTTAAAAACTCACCAAGTTGCGCAGCATCTCTCTAACTTGTTTTGTGGTGAAACAGATAGTAACCCTGGAAGATGTGGTTGAGGAAATTGTTGGGGAAATATTTGACGAAAATGATTCAAAAGTAATTCTCACTACTAGTGGTTGTGCTCCTTTTCCAATTTTTTGTGATATGTAATTCAGTTACAAAAGCACTATGGGGGCACATTTATGCATAAGTAGAATCGGTCAAACATCAGAAAGCTAAAAAATCAACGAAAGTTAAGCAAGCAAAAGAAATTTTCCTTGTCCCTGAAAATGCTATCCTTGTGGTTTCACTTGATACAGGGAATGAGCACAGCTTTTGTTAAACCATAATAAACACACAAAACTGTGGTTCTCAATATAATAGTAACGTCTTTCTCAAGAAATAAAATAAAGTAAGATGTAATAGTTAAAAAACAGAACGGTTCTGCTGGCTGGTTACCATAATATTTTTTTTAACTCTCTGACTGAAATTATTGATGCTCGAACAGGAGGAGATTCAGAAAAAAACTGGCTACATTGTGATGCGTGCAGAGGGTATATATGATGTGGATGCAAACACGTCTATTGATCAACTCTCTGAAGATCTAAATGTCAAGATGCCAGAGGTATCTTTGAAAGTTTTGAACTCTGAATATTGCTTATGAAATTTATGTACATTGGATCATTCTCATTTTTCTGCATAATTGCTTGTCCATTGTATTATTTAATTGCGATGGAATACAACGAAGGCCATATGATGTAGTTGTATTTTTTGATACGTAAAAATATATTTGAAAGCACTTGGGTCTCAGGGGCGACACCCTAGTTCCCAAAAGGAAATTAATATTGTAGGGAAATAAAATAAAATAAGAAACAGGAATAAAAGAGTGAGGCCCGTACCCAGTCCACTAGTCCTGTACTAGACTGAATTTTTGGGGCCATCAAGGGCTCTCTGCTTCAACTCAAACCAAGGGCTCATTGAAAACTAATGCCTACCCTTCCACGACTTATGTCTAGGAAGCAACATTTGCACGGCACACGGATAGCACAACAAATTCTGTCGAACTCTTGCATGAGAAACAACTATTAACAAGAAACTGGCTGTGTTTCATATAGTAGTCCATTAAAGATCTTCTGATGAATAGCTGTCCACATTGGAAGTTGCATTCTTACTCACCGTTAATTTACAAAGATGGTCTTTCCTTGTTTTGAATTAGAGCGCATGTTATAGGTATGCATATGTCCTCCCTTGAATTACATCTTACACTCAATCTCTTTCGTTCTTATGCTCACCTAATACTTATGATTATGATTTGAGAACTGAACTGTATTACTTTACAAGAGCTTATTAATTCTGCTCATTGTTGATTATCAAAGAATAAAATCGTACTAAAAGATTTGTTTCCCCAATTTTCGTCTGATTTCCTTTTCAGTACTGACAATTTGAAAAGTATTAAATGATTTGCATCCTATGTTTGACGTATTCTTATTCAATTTTCACATGTATCTTTCACCTGTTTACAGGGTCATCAATATGAGACTGTATCAGGTTTTATATGTGAGGCATTTGGATATATCCCAAGGACGGGTGAGAGCATCAAAGTTGTTCTTGAAAATGAAAATGATGAGGCGATTGACGAGACCAAGTCTGACAATCAGGATAAAAAAGAAAAGCACCAAATTTTTAAAATTGAGGTATGATGTTGAATATTTTGCAGCATTTAGTTCAAGGTCTGACTATTGTTACAAGCGCGTTAAATTATTGATGGTTTAGGAGTTAGGGTCAATCATGTATTTGGTGGTTGTAGGGGCTAACTTTGGTTTCCATTGGATTAACTAGTATTAAAAAAGAGTTATCCTTTACTCGGATAGAGTAATATCGATGTTAATATTGTTTTTTGGACCAGATACTAGCTGGAAATGCCAGAAAGGTTGGTGCTGTTCGATTTGAAAGGATAGAGAACGATGCTGCTACATTGGAGACCAAAGAGGTGACCCGCTTGGTTCCCAAAATCATGAAAAGAAAGTGGAGTGGTGATCAGGACTCAGACGGTACAGACTATGACGAGGATTCATTTCAGAAGAGACCACAGAATACCATATCTGATGAACATGAAGACGCTGTTGATAATGTCAGTAGACATTAGTTGCATTTCTCGCGATTTGCTTTTTGACGGAATCACACAAGAGGTAAAGATTGAGAACAAAATAACAAGAATCAGGAAGGAATACTGTAAAAAGATTCAAAGTTTTGAGTATCAATATCTGGCATTTAAGGACCAAAAGTTTCCCAACCGGGACTCATTTGATCTCGAGAAAAAGTAGATGTACATAGAGCCATCTTTGTGGGAGATAACCTAGGTTGATGGAAGGATCAATTTAGAAAACAAAACCAAACTAGCTGATTTGTATCGTCACTGGATTGACCTTCAGATTTTGTTATTAGCGTTGAACTCCCTCTACTGTCGAAAATAATAGATGAAACAACTGGTGGTGGTCGCTTCAGGGCCTCCCGCCATGTCGATGAAGACCTGTAACTTGCCAATAAAGATGGAGAGTGCTCTTTTGAAAAGATAGGTTTTGTATATTAATGCCATGTTCTGAAATGATTAAATTATTAATTTTCGGTTGTCGAATCGAGTTGAAAAAGATCAGAAGACAAAAACTAAAGGGTGTGTATGGAGGTAAAAAAGTGTGGATAGCATCACAAAAAAATAAAAATCAAACGATATATTGCTCTAACTGTAAAATAAGATGGAACTATTCCTAGACAACAAGGAAATCAAAGTAGTATGTTACAACTACTCCCGATGGATGGTAGACAATAACGAAACAATAAAGCAAGTGGTGAATTGTGGTGGATAGAATCTTAACGGTTCAACTCACTGCGAATTGTGGTGGATAATATCTTCAACAGTTCAACTCCATGTTTTTAGTGAAGGAAGTTGAGATTTTACTATAAATTCAATTATGAATGTTGGGAGTTACCTGAGTGAAAAAAGTTGAGGTTTCACTATAAAATCAAGGGAGTTTTAACAAAAACACTTCTGGTACTGTTCATTTTAAACGAAAAATCACATTTTTACCTTTAACTGACACTATTCACTATACCTTTAAAAAAGGCTATTCGTTAAAAGAGAAGTTTTTTTTGAACTTTTCGTTAGTTTTTCTTAAAATCAATGGTGAATATATCGAGTGACCTAACTCCATATAAAATATATGAACAATACATATTAGATGACGTGGAGCACATGCAGCCAAACTAAAACACCCCGACCCAGATATCCAAGTACACACCAAAATGAAGGCATATTGATCAACAACTAAAGGGTGACGAAACCATAATGTGGAAGTGATGGAGAAAAAGTACGAACAAATTAAACTAAGAGTATAAAAGTAAGAGTGAGAGTAGACTGCCCAATGAGTGTGGTGAACCATAAATAAATATATGTAATGGAAACATAGATACCAAAATGACATCAGAGCAATCATAAAACCAATTTCTGCCAAACTGGCATAAGAGCAATCATAATGCACACTGACCCAAATATCAAGTGGATACCTGAAATCGAATCATTGGGCTGCATAATGCACACCGACCCAAATATCAGGTGGACACTTGGATAATGCACACTGACTCAAATATCAAGTGGACACTCGAAATTGAATCATTGAGTTACATACGCGGGGCAACCTGTTCTGATATAATAAAGAAATTTAAGATTTCATCATAAAATCAATTGACAATATGTGGAGTAACCCAACTCTTTATAAACCCTTGCAAGATTTAGTCATTCACCGATGTGGGACTTTGTCCTTCACATACTCACATCTAGTTCAAACTCTCCCCCCTCACGCCTTGTGTTAATTAAAGTAGCCTTATTGCTTGTATTAAAATATAAATAAAATGGAAAGAGAAAACTGTTGGAAAATAGGAACTAGGCTAGATTGTCATGTGAATTTCCTTCAAGGTTGTACTCTGTAGTTAATGATATTGCAACCATATATTGTAGGTTAGTATGTATGATTTAATTTCCGTAGGTGGTAAGTTTCTCCATAAGTAATTTTTTCATAAAGAAATATCTTCCATGTGCTTTTCTTAAGAAGTGATTATGGTTGTCACTTAGTACTACGATTTACTGGTATTCCTCCACTTGTAAGTGAGAGTCGTCTTAGGTTCAAAGTTCGTCGAATGCGAGTTTGATACAAATTTACTACAAGTCTAAGCCACTTGGGATTCATTTGTAAACTATGCAGATCGGCCTGGACTTGGAAAGGAGCATAAGATACTGCTCCTGACCACCTGATCATATGTATTATAATTACATTGTTAATGCTTCTCCAATATAACTAATAGATCGAACGAGAACAATATAATTAACAAGAACAGTACAAATTAAGCGATGAACCATCAGTACATAGAAGTTCTTCAGCTTCAAAGACGAAGAGAAGTGTCGACATCTGAGTCATTGAAATTGTTTGTTCTGCCCATGACTGCAACTGAACTTGAACATACGTTCCTCATGACTCGAGTCTCATCAGAAACCTGCAGATAACTAGATTGCTTGCTCTGCAAGTTAGGGTGGAGGTACAGTGAGTATTGGGGTGGGTGAGGTTGTGTTTCATAATTGTGAGAAGCTGTCCATCCAGACTGGAGAAACAACCCAGTTGGCTCGTAATATGCTGCCGGAATAGAAACCCTTTCTGATCCATGTATCATCCGCCTCAATAGCTCTCTCTCTTCCCTAATCTCCTTTTCTCTCTGTAATTTCTTAAACCTCTCTTGCAATAAGGCAATGGAAGAATGAACAACTGTGCCATCTTTGCCTTGCCTAGCCATAAAGAGGGGACTGATTATATTTCAATTGCCTTTTGAGGTGACCTTGTGGGGGGTTGTATACCTATATATATAGGACATGATAAGTAATTAGGAAAATGTTTATTTATTTATTTATTTTATTAAAATTAGGCTGCCATCCATCAGATTCTAATGATGTGAACAAAGAAAGAAGTATCTGCTGCTGTGATGCAAAGTCCAAGAAGGCAATGCTTGGTAACTAAATAATCTCATAAGTTGGGTTGGTAAATGGGAGGAGAGGCCGCAGAAAGCCTCAATAGGTAGAAAATGGTGGGGATAAGAGTCCAAACAGTGTGTAAGGTAGCTTTTGGATATCTTTTTGGAGGAATATATGGATGGGGTGATGCTTTGTCTGCTTGTCTCCAAGAGTTGATGTGGCTAGCTTTGGAGAAGATGTTGCCTTTTTGGTGAGACTTTGGGGGGATCTTGTTATTATTCTTTTGGAAAAATATTAAATGTGTTGTAGCCTATTTTATCTGACAAGGGTAAGAGGGCTGGCGGCAAGGAGAAGAGAGATTGAGTTTTGCAGAATTGTAGGAGAATGTATGTGTTATCCCTCTTACATAGTGCCTTTATTTATAGTAGTAAAAAAGAGAGAAGAAATTCCTTCATCCCAAGGAATACAAGTTGTAATAGGAAATGATAACTAGAATCAAATCTAATCTAGAATTTACACAATCATACTTAAACTAGGAAAATTTACAACAAAATGATTATGAGTAAGAAGTCATTCATCTTTATAGACATCCTCTTTACATACATATTACATTTTTGACAAGTGTAATTGTTTTTTTTTTTTACACTTTTACTCAAACATTTATGTATTCATACGTCAAACTATAATTTGCAAGCAAAAATAAATGACTATTATAAGTAAAAGGCAAGTAGTGTTCATGATTCTCTAGTATTACACCAATACACCTTCTTTTTGTACCTTAGTGGAGTTAAAAGAAGGGATTTTTTTTTTAAATTTCTTATGACTTACGGATTTGACTACAAAATATATATATATATATATATATATATATCTAATACAATTATCATCTATTAGTGGAGTTAAAAGAAGGGATTTTTTTTTTAAATTTCTTATGACTTACGGATTTGACTACAAAATATATATATAATACAATTATCATCTTGACGATTAGATAATAATTATATTAAATACATGTAAATATTATAGCCAGTACTTGCACTTATATGCCTTTTTCATGTGTTATGTTAACAAAGTATTAAAGGAATTGTCATCTTAGCTTTTGAAATTCCTAATTTATTCAAAGTTGTTTTGGACTTTTCAAACTCCTTCTCACAAGTTCTTTATTATATGAATCCTCACTTTCCCATTATTCCAACTGACACAACGTTGCATCCTTGTGCAAAATGACGAGAGAGAAACGCAGAACCTCTCATTTTAAGGGGGTTCCCATTTTTCATTTTTAGTTTTCATGGTTCTCGGATGGTAGTTTAGTAGCTTTCATAGGGTTATTTTGAATAGAAAATTTGATGGAGGTAGTACCTTAGTGTGAGATGATAAATTAAGAATTTCGGAAAATTTTGATTAACAATTCTCTTAAAAGTTTAATTGAAAGAAAAAAGTGGAAAGACATATTTGACATTTCAAGAAAATTTCTAGAGAATAAAGCAGAGAATGAGGAGTGACAAGAGTTGAATGAAATTAGTTTTGGGGTACGTAATTGATTTGAAGTTTGATTTTTTCTTGATTGTTTTGTACCTTTTCATAGAGAGGAGAGAAAGAGAACCTACCAAAAGCACAATTAAATCTAAAACATGTCCCTCGATTCAGAGTGGGAAAGGCTCCTTTTTCTCTTTTTAACTTTCTGCTTTGTTTTCAAGTTGTTGGATGAAAATGCATGCATCATGGCTGGTTCTGCCTTGAGGGTTCTATTTAACGCAACAAGTCCATTGGTTAGTCGTTAAAAGGGAGTATTTTTGCTCACAATCATTTAGTGTGATGTATGCTCATCACTTTATTTATCATCGTTAGATGAGTTTAAATTTCGAGATTCGTGTAATGGATAGGAACAAATCTCAAAATGACTGTGATAAATAAGGTAAACCAAATGAAGTGAGTTAAGAGTGATATAAAGGCTTGTTCTTCTAGAATTTATGGTTTAAGGAAACAAAAATATTTTTGCTCACCATCCTTAAGTAATGATAATATTCACCATTCTATTTATTATCGTTTAATGAGTTACATTCGAAATATATGTAGTGAATAGACATAAATCTTAAAATTTAAACTCATCTAATAATAAAAAGTAGAGTGATACCACCCTTTAAGAGTTGTGAGCAGAAATGACTCTTAAGAAAATTGTGATCACATACCGTTCAACTTAATTCAATGGAAGATAAGAAAGTAGAACTAAGAAGTTAAATAATAACCTATTGTTGGATCAATATTAACTTTGGACAACCACAATTTTCTTAAATCATGTGCTCTAGGAGAAGAAGACTGATATAATCCTAGTGGCGCGTGTCCAAAAGGCAAAGCTAGCTATACTATGATATCAATGTAGCTATATATATGCTATGATTTTGTATAGTATTTAGTAAAAGAACATTATCTTGTACAGTCTCAAGGTAGCCAAACAGAAAAACATTCCTCCGATGCAATATCCAAAAATTTGTGAAGCACAAAGCATAAAAAGTTGCAAAGGAACGCTTTTGAATGAGTTTATCTTGTCGATACAATATATAACTGCTAGGTTAATTAATAACATGAATATGCATGATCATTTGGGAACGCAACATGCCGTGTTCGTTCATATACATATAGACCAAACCCTACCGGCGAACTTGTGTGAAGGTAGACCTGGTTTTGACCCAATGTCATTTGTATATTAATATTGAGCTTAAGGAAGCATACTGATATCCAAACACACATTTTTACTTTTCACATATTTTTCTCAATCTTCAATCGTCAAATTGAATGAGTTGAAAAGATCAATAACCAAACATTAATAAAGATGTGTGAATAACACTATTACTTGAGAAAAGTAGCAAAGGAGCAACCACTTGCAACTGTCTACAACCATCCGGAGCGAATAATAGATGGTGACGTCAATGCCAGTGTGAATGTATTTCATTCTCTTATTTTGAAATAGTAAAGAAATAAAAAGAAATTATGCGGCACTTTTTTTTAAGCAATTTCTATGCACTTGTTTTATTTTATGGTCACTCAATTGAACAAATAAAAGAATCAAGACTATAATTATGGAGGTATGCAGAAGGTGAAATAGTGCTTTTGCTCACCGCCTAATTCAAGATATCCGTTATGCTTTTTTAAATAAAAAGGAAAACTAATGAAAATGACTTGAAAACTTTGAGTTTTAATCAAAATGACAAAAAAATGTTGTAAGTGAATAGTACCATGATTGACTTTTTAGAGTAAAAATGTCATTTTCGTTAAAAATGAACAGTACAGGAAGTGTTTCGTTAAAACTCCATTTTTAAAATCATGTTACATGTTTATTTAACTAGCCATGATTACTTTATACATTTAATCAAATCTTTATGAAAAAGAATAACAATTAAAATATTACTTACCATTTATTCCTTTAAAAAAATCCTATCAATTGAACAATTGATTTTTTATTTTGTTAGATTTGATGTTAGATTAGTTACCGACGGAATTTGAACCCATGTCATCATGTAATGACTCAACTCATTTCCATCACCGTGGTAAAATGCCACTTGCCAATTGAACAATGGATTGAATTATTATCATATTCCTCTTCCTCTCTTCTCGGCTACAACAAAATCTTTTCTTAATAAAGAATTCAATCCATTGATGCATTTAATACAAGTAAGTGAGAGATCTTAAGTTCAATTCTCATAAAAAATGAATTTGAACCATATAATTGATAGCTCATTGTGAGGCTTAGCTCACTCATCTGTTAGTATTGATAATATTGATTGTTAAAAACAAAACACCAAAAATCATAAAAGTTAAATGCATAAAAGGTGCTACAGCCGAGAAGAGAGGAATAGAAATAGGATAAATCAATTTGTTTAATTGATAGGATATTGAGGAAGGAATAAATGGTATTTTTTAAAATATAAATAATGTAAGTGTTATTCTTTTGGATTAAGTACCGAAAAATCTCCAACTTTTTAGTGTTATTCCAAATTGGTCTCAATAGCTTTAAACAAGTACTTTACCTATTAAAAACGTCACATTCGTTAAGCTTCAGTTTAATTTCTGTTAAATTAACTAGGTCAATCAAGGCTTTCAAGACAAGCATGAAGGTTGAGATTGGGTTTCGATGGTCATAGGTGTGATTGGAGATGGTGGGGGCTTGATATTTCCCGATCTTCATTTTTCTTTTCCATTTTATTTGTGAATTTATGACACACTCCGATCCGGAATGCCCACTTAGACTCTGAATCGAGCTGTGCTGGGAGACACCTAGAAGGTGAAGAAGCCATAAAGTGTAGTGTAGTGGAAAATGTGAATAAATTTAAACCTAAAAGTGCCTAATTTAAAGAGTGCGCTGTGAGCAGGAATGAACCAATTTCACACGTGATGATAGAGTTTAAGTACAGTAAAGTGGATTGAGAATTATACTATCAAAGGTAACCACCTATACCAATATTTGCCAAGAATCATCGTCAATACAAAACCTCAGCTACTAAAACCTGGAGGGGCGAAAAACAAGGGTGAGTGGGTTTGAAAATAAAGTTTTATAAAAACCTTTCAGAAAACATTGTAACCCTTCGCTGTTAAACAAGTATAGTTTCTAGAAAATCATACTACATATAAGTATGAAATCAAATGTATGCCAACAGTAAATCCAGAAATATGCCACAACACAATATCTCAATGACAATATAAATATAATTATGTGCACGCAGGTCGGAGTCGCCTAATACGACCTGTACGACTGCGCCTATTGCTCATCCATCTATGCTAATACATGAGTCAGAGTCACCTAATGTGACATGTACGACAGGACTAAGTGTAATAATATACGCTCTAGTGCTACGATCATGTGAAGACTAGTGCTATACGCATCACCTACGAGTCGGAGTCGCCTAATGCAACCTATACGACATGGCTAGCACTTACTTTGATCCAAGGCGGGCGTGGGGTGCAAGGTGAAGATCACGTGAAGGACTGGACCTGGCCCGGGGCGAGCACTAACACCAGTGCAGCAATGATGAGCGAACTATATGAATATATGAATATATGAAAATATGCAAGCCATAACTCAAACATTTCAAGCAACATAAAAAACTTACATGTACTTACTTGCGCGTCCCGTAGGATCATCTTGGTATTTCACCACAGTGTAACATTTCTCATAACATAATTTAATCATGGTATGAAGTGCATAAATCAATTCAAAAGCATTTGTGGAAACTATCAATCAATCATACATATATATATATATACACATATATAATATACTACAAAAAGGAAAAGACCCACGCACCTGAGGTCCGTGCTACAACTCCCTAGCACGAATATCGAGGCGTCACGAACAATCGTCACCTAGAACAATTATCAATTCACGTCTTAGAATTCTTATTGATAGAACATATAACTTACATAAAACAAGTTCCCAAGGATGTTCTAAAATGATTTGAAACCCATTGACCAAAAGTCAACCGTTGGTCAAAGGTCGATGGTAGGGTCCACAACACTACGTAATTCGATCCGAAAAATCCGCACCTCTGATTTCCGATTTGAAACTTCCAAAGATTCACATTATGCTTCTAGAACATCATACTAAAGTTTCGGAACGATTCAACAGTTGGATCTCCGCCAATCGCTAAAATTAAGTGGCGGCCGACATTTTATTTTACGAACTTACAAATCCAATTCGAGAAGATTCGTACGTCGGATTCCTGATCAGCCAGTTCCTAATATCCTCAAATATTACGTACTATAACGTACTAAAGTTTGGTGACAATCTAACGGTCGGATCGTCGATTCACTTAATACCAAGTAACGGTCTCTATCAAAATCATGTTCAAACGATGAGATTTCATCAATGAGACTTCACATATGAAATTGAGGTATCAAATTTAGCCTAAGAAGGTCAGGGGGTGTCTCTGTCCACATGCCGCCGCACACGGTAGTCGGCCGTTCCGACTCGCCGAAAAATTCAACTATTTCAAAAATTTCTCAAATTTTACAGGAATGAAGATCTCAACGAGTAGAGCAAGTTTCATACCTGTGGCCAAGTCCAATTTTCCCGGAAATAGCCTCAAATCGCTACGAACCCGTCGAAAACCCTATAATGGGTGTTCGTTGATTCGACTTCTCCGGTATTCAACGCTCCGCTCCTATCACTGCTTGGGTCTTGTTTTTGGGTCCAATGGGAGTTGATTAAGGGTGGTGGTGGGTGGTGAAACTTGCCAAAACGAATGATTTGCCGCCGAACTCCCCTCGACGCCGTGCGTCGTCCTCATAGTTTAGGAGCCCAAAGGCTCAGTTTTTCAAAGTGAAAGGGTTGCACAGAGGTCGAGGGTTGTTAGCAATTGATGATTGGGCGGTGCGCAGTGTATGGGACGACGGGGGAAAGCTAGGAGCTTTCTTCCTTTTGATTGGCTGCTGCCTTGTTTTTTTTCTCAAATTTTGATTGGTCCTTAGTTCCTTTAATTTGATTGGTCCCCTTAAACTTACTTAAATCTAATTGGTCCTCTTTCCCACAAGTTGGGAGTTTATAAATTTCTAATCTAAAATTTAATAAAACGACTTCAAATATCTGTAACTATACTCAAATATCTGTAACTATACCGTTATAATCCGGACTCGCAATTGGCTTTCGCCTATGCGTTCGTAGTGACGAGTACTACGAGGATACATTAAAAGAGTAAGTGTTATGTCTCTCTAACCGATAGTCAACGAAAGTCAAAATCTTTGCCTCAAGGGGCATTTTCGTAAAATCACCAATTTAAAATTTATAAGGCTTAAAATTAGGGACGGGTTGCCAAAAATATTGTTTTTTATCTTCAAGTTTTTTTGTAGTTACTTCTATTATTATTTGTGTCCAAGTAAACTAAAAGGTGGGATCCATTGTTATCACATGTATATTTAACCGGAAAAATAAATTGGAGCTAAATGAATGTGGCATTTTCAATAAATTGGGTACTTGTTTATAATGTTTCGAAAGATTAAGACCAATTTAAAATGATACTAAAAAGTTGAGGTGTTTATTTACTTAATCCTATTATTTTCATGAAGATTTAATTAAATGCACAAGATAACCATGGTTAGTCAATAAGACACGTGATGCGAATCTAGAGGAGGGGGTTAATGGTTACTTTAGATTTAAGTGTAAAAAGCGGCTAGTCAAGGCAAATAATAAAAGGAAAATTTTATTTGAACTCATATAAGCTCTTTCTACATCCAACTTATTCTCTACATCCTAATTATTTGTAATTAAACTATCAATATATCTTTAAACCCAAATTTACTACTTAAATTACCCTAACAGATCCAATTCTATATGCAAATTTGTTTCTACACACATTTAAAATAGAAACCCAAAATCAAAGCATATGTTATTTTCCCTACAAAGTTGCTCTCGATAAATTCCAATTCTACAAACATGTTGATTGAGAAAAATTATTTTTGAAGAATGAAACACGAAATCGATGTTTCGGAAGATCCACATGAGGTAAGATTTCATTTTTTCTATTGTTTTAGTGATTTTGACGACATTGATAATTATTGAATCTTGCTTTTGATGCGTTATTCAAGTTTCTATATTCGTATTTATCTTTTAGGGATCATATGGATTACATGAAGAATTAAACACCTAAAATTACCACCAAATATTAAAAACCGAAGACATGGGTTTTAATAGTGGAATTGAAAACAACCCACATATGCTTTAAATCTCAGGCGGCATCTTTTGTCAAAATTTCAGTCAACATTTTTTATCCAAATTAAAAACTTTCTAAGATTTGAGAAATGTGAGGTGTATAGAAAATATGAGTGCATTTAGAAAATGTAAGGTGTATATTAAGAATGTGGGGGTGTGAGAGTATTATGGGGAAGTATGTGGGTGTATTAAGATAATTTTTATTAAAAAAAAAAATATGGCGTGTGAGGGTATTATGGGGAAGTATGTGGGAATAAAAAGAAAATTTAATTGAAAAAACAAATATAGGGTGTATTAAGTATGTGGGGTTTATTCAACAATTTGTGGGGTGTCAATATAATAAGCCATCTTAAAACATAAGATAATACTAGAAATTAAATTCCTTCAACCCCTATATCACTTGTTTTATTAGCACCCCACAAATTATTAAGGGTAAATTACATAGTAGCCCCTCAGGTTTGAGATCTATTGCAACCCCATACAACAACTTTAAAACATTTCACTTTCATACCTCACGTACTATTTTATTTCAATATAATACATCCGTTACATTTTCCATCCATTGATCCGTTAAGTGCTATCGTGGCTGCCACATTTGTCTCACGTGACTGCCAAATGTATGCCACGTGGCAATTTTTTTTTTTAGAAAACCTGAATTTTTTCATTTATTAAAAAAAAAAAAAACTTAAACCTATCCCATCTCCCCGCAACCCTCCTACAACCCAGATCTCTTTTCCCCACCTTACAACCCAGATCCATTCAGTTTTCCCCCACCCCCACCCACCCACCCAACCCACAGAGGCCTTACGCCTGCCTTTCAGACTCACCTCAGTCAGAACCCGCCACCCTCCTTCGACCCCCCTTCCCGCTCGCGCTCGACGCGCCTCATCCTCCCCTCGCCCCCTCCCCCCCCCCCCCCCCCCCCCCGCGCTCGCGACCCTCCTCATCCAAAACCCAACCCCTACCCCCTTTATCCCTTCATCCACTATTTTCTCCTCTCTGCAACTCGAACCCTGCTTATCGGTTGACTCTGACAATGAGATATGTATTTAATTTTGTCCTTTCAAATTTTGAATTTTTTTTGTGCTTGGTTGTTGGTGGTCTGAAAATGGAATTAGGTTTGCTAAGGGTGGGTGGGGTTGCATATGAGAGAAGGGAGAAAGGGGGTGGGGTGAATAGAAGAAAGGGATCGGGGAACGTGGCGGTGGGGTGGGGGTTTGCTGGGTTTTTTTTATGAGAGGAAAGGTGAAGAGAATGGAGCAGAAGGAGGTGGGTTGGGGGGGGGGGAGGGTGAGGTTTCTGGGTTTGTTTGCGGGGGTGGGGAGTTGCGGGAGGTGGGTTTCAGTTTAGTTTAGTTTAGTTTAGTATTTTTTTTTTAAGATTCAGGTGGTTTTAAAAAAAATTAAAAAATTATTTTTTGTGCCACATGGCACACATTTGGCAGCCATGTGGCACAAATGTGGCAGCCACGTCAGCATTTAACAGATTAATGGATGAAAAATCTAACGGATGTATTATATTGAAATAAAATAGTATTGAGGTATGAAAGTGAAATGTTTTAAAGTTGTTGTATGAGATTGTAATAGATCTTAAAACCTGAGGGGCTACTGTGTAATTTACCCAATTATTAACTAAACCCCATGTACTAAACACACCCCACACTTACTTTTTAAAAGAAAAATTGTCTTAATACACCTATATTAACTTCCTAAAATACCCTCATACTCCACTCACATAAATATGAAAAATAAAAAACAAAAATTTTCTCTACGGCGCCGCAACCTGCAGAACTGCCACAACCCTTGTTTCCATGACTCTGCTTCAAAACTGTAGTAGTGGATATAAGTACATATCTATGATCATTCATATATAAGAGTAAAAGTCCTGGGAAAAGTCCGGCCCAATAAATCTGGCATGAATACATATTATCTTTCTCTAATGAGCATATATTTTGCATTGGATGTGGCAAAACATTTACCCAATCAAACTTTCAATTGTTAGTATTTACATGGCAGTAATTGGTAATCCTAGCACCAAGTTTAATGTTTTGTGTCAAACTGTGAATCAGTTACAGTTAAAAAAAAAAAAAAAAAAGGGAAGCCTGAGAGTAAAGTTAATTTGAGAGCTCCAAGAAAAATATTATTGGGGTGTAAGTTTGATCTCACGTTGGATTTGTGGGTTTTATTAAGAAATCAAAGTCTTAAATTTTAGGCCTAAATAGTCATTTCATTATAACATTTTATTAATTAAGTATTAAAATTTTAAATGGGGTGTAATCAACAATTTATGAGGTGTCAATAAAAAAACCCTTATTTTATTCATTTAATATCTCTATGTTGTAGATTACTAATATTTATGTATCTATATCACATGTTTTTTCCTATAATCTATCTATATAACAAATAAATTGTTTTTGGCTACGTACCTGTATTATGGATTTTTTTTCTTGTAATCTACCTCTTTCATAATTAGTCTTATTCATTTCTCTCTTAAATATATGTCTCTTAATTTTTTGGGTTTTTATCACAAATGATCCCTTAAATTTATCCTTACCATCAAGATGGTCCATAAAATTGAAAATCAATCAATGTAGTCCCTGATAGGAGCATATATTTGCGACTTAGTTAGCTTGTTTCTTGGCATTTATGTTGTTAGTTCCTAGTTATTTTAGTATTTTAAGCTATTTTCGTGTGTTTGTAGGTTGAAAAGGCTAAAGTGGCAAGAAAGTGTATTTTGGTGCCTTTTGGAGCATTTTTGGGTCAATAATGGATGACACATGCATGGAGCAAGGTGGATGGACGAATTTGAAGACCAAAAGAGACTAGGAATGTGCTAAGAAGATGAAGGAATTAAGTCATGAAGGAGGGAAGAATTTGGAGCTGTGTGTTCCCTTCCATGTCCCCTTGTTATATCACTCTTTCCCTTTCACTTTGTGTCATAACTTTTCCTTTCACTTTGTGTCATAACTTTCCCTTTCCCTTTCACTTTGTATCATAACTTCCCATTTCCCTTTCACTTTGTGTCATAACCCTTCCTTGTTTCCTTTGCCTTTCCTTCCCCTATAAATAAGGAGCTATGCCACACCATTACACACATCCATTCACTACCATTCACACTTTCAGCCATACTTCACCATAATTCATCACTTAAACCACCCTTACCACCTTGTGCCGCAACAAAGAAGAAGAAGGAGGATCTTTGGACGTGCTTGCCATTCAAAGTTTGGATTGCTGGAACATTCTTAGGTGTAATCCATCTTTTTGTTTTCAATGTTTAAGTTTATTAGTCTTTGTTTTGCTGTGAACATGAGGAACTAATTCATTTTTAGTTAGAGGTGAATTCGAAGCCATGGACATATGTTTAATATGAATTGATTCCTTTCAGTTATTGTTTCGTAAAACATGAATGTGATTTACTTATCTGCGTTACTAAGAACTTATTCTTGTGTGTTGATTGAGGATGCATACTTAGTTTGCATGCAAGGATTTGCTGCTAAATTATAAGGGAATTTCACCTAATCGTTATGAACTTATAATTAAAAGTAGTGGAGTTGCTAGTCACAATCGTGTTAAGTAGATTCTTGGCAGAAGTATCATGCAGTTCATAGTTATGATTGCCTTGTCAATGCTTATGATTTTCGTAGAACTTAATGATCTTTGCTATGTATCTCTATCATGTTGTTCATATAGGGAACTTGATGAGAATAATTTGGTTGCGATGCGTTGTCCATTCAATTCAATGAACTTAGGAAAATCTGAAAGTTAATTAGTGTATTCACAATTAACTTGGGGCATTGTCATTCATGGTTTAAAGAAACAATACTGGAAATCGATTTGTGTTGCATATGTTTCATGTGTGGAGAAAGATCATCTGGCTAAGTTTTCACCATTCAAATCACCTAATTTACTTTGTTTTGCAATCTATTTAGTTTAGTTCAATTTCATTCCAATCAATCCCCCTTTTAATTAAGTGTCTTAGATTAGTTAGAAAAGTGTTTAAATTTGTCCAACTTAGTGTTTTGAGTCTAACTAGGCTTAAATTCGTCCAAATAGTCCCTAGAGTATGTTTTGAGTCTTTTTAACTTAGTTTTGCTGTTCTGAGTGTTTTAAGTCAGTTTCGAGTCCATAGAGTCTAGTTTAGTGTTTTTGAGTCTTATTTGTGTTGATTAGCATCTCTAGTTAATCCCCGGTCTAGAACGATATCTACTTACATCTTTACTACAATTGTCATCAATAGGGTTTAATTTGTGTGTCGAGTTAATTTTCACACCAGTCCTTGAAAATAGGTGTTACAAATCAATGTGGTCCTTCCGTCACAATTCTGTTAAAAATTCCGTTAAGTATTGATGTGGCACGTAAATGGGCCCTACAAGACTTACGAGTTTTTATCACAAATGATCCCTAAAATTGACTCACACCATTAATATG
This sequence comes from Malus domestica, assembly GCF_042453785.1. Lineage (NCBI taxonomy): Eukaryota > Viridiplantae > Streptophyta > Magnoliopsida > Rosales > Rosaceae > Malus > Malus domestica. Next base: position 25,288,298 of record NC_091663.1, read on the forward strand.
GTCCTTGAAATTGACCTACACTATCAAGATGATCCCTAAAATTGAAAATCGATTAATGTAATCCTTGAAAATATGTGTCGCAAATTAATATGATCATTCCGCTACAATTCTGTAAAAAAAATTGTTATGTGTTTATGTGGGTTTAATAATTAATTAAAAAAAGTTGTCTAAATACCTTTTTGCACAATAGAATTTTTTTTCTTCGTATAGTAGGACCTACTCCGAAGAGAAATTCCTTCCATAAATTCTCAAAGGCACAAGGCTTAACCAAGGTCTTAGAGGGTTTGGAAATAATTTTCAACCAACAATAGGCGCACCTCAGTTATAACCTCATTATCTCAAGGCAGACCTCGCCATTCTTTGAGTCACCAAACCACCAAGGAAGTGCCGAACAAGCTCTCCAACATTAAGGCTGTGAGGATGTTGACGCGTAGATGTTAACGGTGATGTCCTAGAAGTCGTTGTCAATCAGCCAAGTCATCACCAAAGGTGATCTCGATCCAAGTTCAATTCGGTGAAGGGTGTCGAAGTGTGAAAAGATGGGTGTATTGAGATTTTTTTTTAGAGAATAGATAGTGAAGGAGGTAGAGGAATGTGGACTGGGATCGGAGGTGATTGTAGGACTGGGTTTTTGGGTTCACAACTTTTTATTAACTATTAAATTATTAAACTTATTTGTAATTTTATAATTTAATTAGACTTGTGTGATCCATTTATGTGTCACATCAGCACATAACAAAATTTTTGACAGAATTGTGACGGAAAATGTACATTGATTTGGGACACTTACTTACAGGATTACATTGATCGATTTTCAATTTCAGGGACCATTTTGATGTCGCAGGTCAATTTTAGGGATTTGATGTCGTGGGTCAATTTCAAGGATCATTTGTGAGAAAAAAATGACTTATGAGACCTATTTATGTGCCACATCAACACTTAATGGAATTTTTAACAAAATTGTGACGGAATGACCACATTGATTTGCGACACCTATTTTCAGGGACTACATTGATTTTCAATTTTAGAAACTATCTTGATGGTGAAGGTAAATTTCAGAAGTTATTTGTGATAAAAACCCTAAATTGTTTCATAGTATGCATGATATAGGTATATTACAGGACTAAATCTTAAAAACAGCTTAGGTTTTTGGACCCGAATCTAGATGCCTATATAGATACGGTTGGAGTAGCTTTTTGAATGTGACACATACAAACGAAGTACACGTGATTGTTAAATACAGTAAAACCTTTCTATGGGAATAATCTCCAATTAATTATAAAATAATTATACGTAACTTTGGCCAATTAGCCTTGTTCGTGTCAGGAATTTCCGTCGGGGATGTTTCCTGGCCGACGAGCACACAGCTCCCCTGGAGGTTGGCGCCGGTTGAGGGCTGCTGTCGGGCCTCTGCTTCGTTGTCGGGCGTTGTCGGGCAAGACTCTTTGGGCAAGGCTGAAAGAGAAGGACAACGTTAACTTTGAGAGGTGCCTTTGTGTGGCCTTAGGTGTAGGCCTTGAGGCTCACAATCAAGGTTAACATTTAGGTGCTCAGGCGTGCCACTGCCATCTTTAGCATGGCAGATGTAAAATGGTTGTCGTGCTTTAGTTGTATATATGTATGTATCCAAGAAACTGTGTTAGTTATAACAGGTGCCTTTGTGGGGCCTTAGGTGTTGGCCTTGAGGTTTCCCATAAATAACTAAACTAGTGCTCGAACGCATGATATTTGTTCTCGCGATTGTAGGAGTTCTCTAACTATTATACTTCTGATTACCCGAATCCAAGAAGTAGAATGAACCCAAATAGGTGCCTTTGTGGGGCCTTAGGTGTAGGCCTTGAGGCTTCCCATCAGAGTTCATTCTTTTACTTAGACTCTTTAGATCGCCGAACGGAATGAATCCAAATGGATGCCTTTGTGGGGCCTTAGGTGTAGGCCTTGAGGCTTTCCATTAGAATCCATTCCATGCTCAAGCGTTCTATGATAATCATGATATAATAGAAAGAAAACTAGAAGGTAGGTTGATTACTTGCGCCCAAAGTAACTTCGGACTTCTCGTTTATCAAGGACTGTCGTGGATGGGTTAAGTCCACATAAAGTTCTTTTTTATGCCTTGAGGCCAAGGACTTTTAACTGATCAGATCTACATGCCCGAGGGCTTAGGACTTGGATCTGGTTTGAACACTGACAATATATTCAAATCGGATTCAAGTATTGAGAAAGCCTTCTAATAGTCATGTTGCTAGAAATAACTTGCATATAACTGGAAGTATACAACATATTGAAAAGACAAAACTAAAGCAAAGAAGGTCGGGCAAGATTTAAACCTTATCGGGAAAGGTTGCTCGTCTTGCAGGTTCCTATCTTTGTAGTTTTGTCAAAGGTCTGAAAGCTTAGAGGGGTAGAGAGATAGATTACAAAAGATGAATCGATACTACAGCAAGGTTGAACAAGGTAGCAGAGCTATTACAAAAGGTTGAAGAGAGGGTTATCCCGAGAGGGATGGAGGTTTATCCCGAAAGGGATGAAGGCTGACTACAGCTTTGTTTTGAAGGCAAATCTGGCTTTGAGCAGAGTTTGTGCTTGCATTTGTTTGTTTGATTGAGTGTCCTTAATCCTGGATTTTCTTTCTTCTTATATAGACAACTCGGCTTGGCCTTTGGTAGCAGCAGCTTTGCCCGAATGCGGTTTGAGGGTGATGACTCATCAACTATTTTACATGTAATGCCACCATAAAGTACTTTATGGGCTGTGTAGCTGATCAGTCTACACCACTTGGCCTTTGGGTAGGTAAGCAAGTGGTCTTCATGAGCTGCACCAAGTCAGAAAAGGCCTTTTCCTGCCTTCTGGGCTTCAACTGGGCTTCGGCTATCTTCCCTTTCGGGCCTCCTTTTGGGCCAACTTCTCTCTTGAGCCCAAAGTTTAACTTTTAATCCAAACAAGCCTATAGAAATAAGATTCACATGTAATAAGTTATAATTTTTCTAGATCTCGTCTTAAGAAACTTGTCTCAACATAGTAATACTTTAAGATGAAGTACACTATTTCTAGAGAGTTGTCTAGGAAATTATATATTTATTATAAATAGTATCAAGTCTTTAAACTTGCAGGTAGGTAATAACTCATCAACATAGACAACTTATTATTGAGGCCAAAATATTTTAACTCAAGAACTTTGGTAATAAAGAGAGCACTACATACATACATGCACTCTTTTTCAATGGCTACATCTTGGAAATTATCATGCTTCACTAAAAAAAGCTTGACATTAAGAACCCTTTGTATATAATTTCATCTCTCTAACCCTATGATCATTTTAACATAGACGCAGCTATTTGAATGTTTTATATAAGCAGGAAAAATCAAACTTAGAATATGATTTTATATAAAGATAAATATTTTTAACCAATTCAACTTAAGTTCTTACATAAATAGCGTTTTATGCAATTGGCAGTAGGTAAGAAAGGTTCCTAATGCATTTTCATATATCACACAATCAACTAAAACAAAACTAAAAATAATATATGTAAGTGATCATTTATTGAAGAGCAACACATAATCAACCATAAAACTGCTCTGTAGCAAAATGGATAAATGATCCCACCAACATGAAGATGCTTGGGCTGGCCATGATATCAAATCGATGATAAGCTTGTATCCATGCATGTAGGCCGATTGGCATAAATGATATATATGCTTCCTCTATTTTATTTTTGGAAATATTTTCACTGTCAATTATCATATATCTTCCAGTACTATTTCTTCCACAATCACTAAGGTAGCATGGCCAACCTTCTTCCTCAAAGAGAGAGCTAAGCTAGCTGCATCAACTTCATCTCCTATTATCACCATCTGGTCTTTCTTTTCCTCATTGAAAGCCACTGAATTAACACCTGCAAATATTACATATAAACGAATTTCATTCTTAATCCCCGTGAAAATTTGATAACATTTCATAAGTCTTTTTGTTTTTGTAAATTACTAAAGTATAGAATGTTAGAGAAGAAAACGTAAAAAATATGAGCAATAGTAGTAAAGGCACCATCAGCGACAGCAGCTATCTTCATGGCCTTGGCACGACGTCTCCTGCTTCTCATTTGCACCTCGATGACAATCTTTTGCTGCGCAGTTAATTAAAAAAAAAAAATCATTAAGTTTAGTCATACATAACACTCGCTTGGTACGACAGAATCTAATTGAATTGTTTCCTTTTAGCCTTGGTGCTGAAATAACTAATAAAAGTAGGCTTCAGATGTTTAATTTGATGGAAACGTACTCACAAGTCTTTCAATTCATAATGAAAAAATCAAAATTGATCAAATCTTTTTCTATGAATAAAAGAAAAACATGGAGAATTTTAAACATTAAAGATTAAAATTAAAAATATAGTGCACTTAAGGAAACGATTGATTAGTTTCTCTTATCACATAGAAAATCATCAGCAAACTTATTATGACAATCACATAGGTCAGCAACGGAAAATCAACACGCACTCGTGCATGAATGTCTATCTTTTGACATTTTATTTTGAACTGATTACTTACCATCATATTGAATCCTACACAACAAAAATGGCTCTGTCAAGAGTAGAAGTGATTTGTCTAGCAATTCTAGGAAGAAGAAGATGAAGTAGAATTATTTGTTCAATCTCTTTATATATATTTGATGGCGCCTATTCTCAAATCGCAAGTAATCAACATGTGGTTTTGTACATGACGCTGGCGATCCACTTTTTGCGGGTACAAAGTATATGCACCGCGTTTCCACAAAAGCCAAATAGCAAAGAATGCTATATATGCTTATGACTCTTTTCTGCGATTTTCTTAATCATAACTTAATAGAGTCAATTACTAAAGTACCTCATCAACACTTGTACTAAAAGCTAACCACAAGATGATGAGTGAATCTTATTATGTCATTGTTATGATCTCATGCATGACCTAATAAAATTATAGGAAATATGGATTAAATAATATCTTGACACATTGGATAGAACTATTGTAGCCTATTTTATCTGACAAGGAGAAAGGGGCCGGTGGCAAGGAGAGAGATTGAGAGAGAGAGATGTGTTTGTAGAATCGTAGGAGACTGTGTGTTGTTATTCCCTCCTACTTAGTGTCTTTATTTATAGTAATAAGGGAGAGAAGAAATCCTTCATCCCCAAGGAATACTAGTTCATATAGGAAAGAATAACTGGAATAAAATCTAATCTAGAATTTACACAATCACACATAAACTACTCAAGGTAGATTTAGTATCATGCAGAAGTTGAGGAAGTCGACTCGTCAGCACTAATTCTAAGGAATAACGCTATTCTCAATAAGGTAGGAACTTGCATAAAGAAGTAAGTCTCACTAAAAAACCCTAAGGCTATGGCAAAAACCCGAGGAGGGACAAAATCCATAGTCTAAGGAAAAATGCGTGAGAAATGCAAGTCAAAAGAAACGCCTATGGGACGCCATCAGGGATATGACCAGGGTAAGGTGGGTGCCTCGTTAAAACCTATTTAGGTATCAAAAACCCAACAGGACAAATGCTCCTAATCGTAGGGAAAAATAATACATTAAGATCAAGTAAGTATAGTTCAGGATACTCCCCCTGAGTTTGACACAATTCCAAAGAGAACTAGCAATGTTACGACTCAGAAAGTTTATGCATACCAATTCCATGAACAAGCTTCTGAAACATCGTCTTCGGCAATGATTTGGTGAAGAGGTCGGCCAGATTGTCTTGTGAACAGATTTGCGTGACTTCGATCTTCTGATGCTCTTGTTGTTGATGTGAGAAGAATAATTTTGGCGCAACGTGCTTGGTGTTGTCTCCTTTGATGTAACCCTTCTTAAGTTGTTCGATGCATGCTGCATTGTCTTTTTAGATCGTCGTCGAGACATCAACATTGGGGTAAAGATTGCGGAAGCTTTGAATATGGCCTATAACTACTCTTAACCAAAAGCATTCCCGAGTTGCTTCATGTAAGGCGAGAATTTTAGCATGGTTAGACGAAGTAGCAACTAAGGTTTGTTTAATTGACCACCAAGAGATTGCGGTGCCTCCAATGGTAAAGACATAACCTGTTTAAGAACGTGCCTTATGCGGATCAGATAAGTATCCTACATCGGTATAACCAACAAGGCGAGAATCGACTCAAGAAGCATAGAGTACGACATCACTCGAGGATCCGTAAGGATAGAACAAGCCAAAATATGTAGTACCCTTAAGGTAGCTGAAGATGTCTTTAACGCCAGTCTAGTGTCTGCGTGTTGGTGCATTACTGTATCTTGCCAAAAGATTAACAACGAATGAGATGTCGGGTCTAGCGCATTGAGCTAAGTACAATAAAGCGCTTATCGCACTTAGATAAAGAACTTCAGTCTCCAAAATCTCTTCATCATCCTCATTCGGATGGAAGGGATCTCATTTTGCATCTAACGATCGAACGACCATAGAAGTACTCGAAGGCTTCACTTTATCCTCGTTAAAATGGCGCAACACCTTTTGGGTGTAGTTCAATTGATGTACTAAGATTCCATCTTAACGATGCTTTATCTCAAGACCGTTATAGTATCGAGTCTTTCCTAGATCTTTCATCTCAAATTCCAACTTTAGGTGCGCGGCAGTTCTCACAGGCTATTCAGGAATTTCAATGAGATTCATGTTATTGACATATACTGCAACTATCACAAAATCGGAATGTGACTTTTTAATGAACACACAAGGGCATAGTTCATTGTTCACATATCCCTAACTAGTCAAATACTCACTCAGACGGTTATACCACATTCTTCCGGTTTGCTTCAAACCGTAGAGTAAACGCCTCAGCCGAATTGAGAGTGTGTTTCAGGGTTTGGAAATATTTGATCCAGTCAATGTAAGTCATTCGGGAACTTTCATATAAATTTCCATATCAAGATCCCCATAAAGATACGCAGTTACTATGTCCATCAACTACATACTTAGTTTTTTGGAAACTACCAAACTGGTAAGGTAGCGAAAAGCAATCACATCCATAACGGGTGAATAAGTTTCGTTATAGTCAATCCCGGGGTGTTATGAGAAGCCTTGTGCAACAAGACGAGCTTTGTAAAGCACAATTTCGTTATTCTCATTATGCTTCCGAACAAAAACTCACTTGTAGCCAACGGGTTCACATGTGGATGAGTATGAGCTAAAGGTCCAAACACCTTACGTTTCGCAAGCGAATCAATTTCAACTTGGATTGCTTGTTTCTAGTTTGACCAATCAATTTTACGTCGAAATTCATCAACAGAATAAGGTTCAATGTCATCGCTCAACATGATCTCAGTAGCTACTGTATATGCTAATGCATCGTCGACGATCATCTAATTTCTACATCACACATCATCTAAGCTAGCATAATAAACTAAAATCTCATGATTCTCAGGAGAAGGATTCGTCTCTTCAACGACGCTTCCGTAATCTAGAATTTCCTCATGAGTTGGATATAATGAGTAAGCGGCAGTCGGATTAACAGTTGGCTCTTCAGGGCCTTATGTGGTGGGTTTCCTCTTCCGGGGGTGTGAGTGCTTTAAACCAAAAGGTTTGCCTCGCTTATGTGTAGGGGCAGATGATTGGCTAGCCACTAATGTACATGGATCACTAAAGTTTGCCTCCCGGGCCTCCAGGAGGGAAGTCCATCATACATTTGGTACATCCATCTTTGCAGGCGCATTCGCAGTTGGAATATGTGATCTTGTCACTCACGCTAGATTGGTGAAAGAATTTAGCATGCTCTGAGCTATGCTCTGGAGATCTAATATGCTCTGCACTTCAGTTTCAGATTGAGCGGTGCGGGGATCTAAATGAGACAAAGTGGGAGCCATCCACGATAATTCGCGTCATTCTTCAGGAACATTGATGTTCTTATCTCCCTCTAACGACGGGAAGACTGTCTCATAGAAGTGACAATCCATGAAATGAGCGGTAAATAGATCATCTGTTAAAGGTTTTAAGTAACGAATAATCGAACGAGAATCATATCCGACATAGATTCTCATTCTTCACTAAGGCCCTATATTTGTATGTAAGGGCGGCGAAATCGGCACATAGATCGCACAACAAAAAATGCACAAATGTGATATGTTAGGTTCGTATCTGGTAACCAACTGAATGGCGCTATATGGTTGTGTCATAATAGGCCTCAAGCGGACTAACTTAGCTGTGTGCAATATTGCATGGCCCCAAACAGCTATCGGGAGCTTGATATGTATGACCAACGATTGAGCAATCATTTGTAAACGCTTAATGAATGCCTCTGCTAGGCCATTCTGGGTGTGAACATGGGGTAAAGGATGTTCAACTTCAATCCCAACCGACATGCAATAGTCATCAAAAGTTTTTGATGTGAATTCTCCAGCATTATCCAATCGAATATATTTGATTGGATAATCAGGGTGGTGAGCCCTGAGCTGAAGGAATAATTTATGAAAACAAGTTCATTTGAGCAACATCTATGCATGCAATTAACAATTAAAGGCGGAATCATGCTTGTATGCACTCAAAAACAAAACTTTACCCATGAAATTCAAGGCCTAGTAGTTGTGGTGAACCAGGACTCAACTCAAATCTTAAAGAAAAGAGTTGAGAAAATTTTATACCTTTGAAGCACCTTTTTGCTTAGCAAAAGGTATTCACCCATGTGAGGGCTTACTTTCCTTAGTCTCCTTGCTCCTTGGCTCCATGGTATGGATGGAGGAACTTTGCTTCTTGGCTCCATGACTTGTTGGATATAGAGGAAGGAATGGATTCTCCAAGTTCCCAAGAAAGGGAACCTCTAAGTTTCCACACCAAGGAAAACATTGAGGAAGAGATAAGTGACCAAAAAAAATGGATGCTAGTCCATTCTTCCTAGGGTGGCCGGCCTCCTAAGAGAAGAGAGCTTTTTTGTGTTTTTTCTCTTTTCTCTCTAGAAAGCCCTTATGAGGGAATGAGTTATAATTTCCTTTCTATAGCCACTTACATTGAGTGGCATAATTGAAATTAAAACCAATTCTCCCTCACAATCTATTTGGGCGGCCATGTGGGTTCATTGGGCTTTCATACCTTTTGTGTTTTCAAGTTGTCATACAACTTGAGTTATTGGACTTGACATTCAAAGCCCATTGGGCCTTGAGACCCAAAACTAACCCGAGGTCTAAAACGAACTTATTCTTTTGATTAATTAACATATTAATTAATCCTAGCCATTAATAATCCTTACTTATCTCCATTGTTTCTTCAATCTCTACCTTACACGGTGTATGATCCATTAGGTTCCTTTTAGTGAGGCAGTGAGCAATTAGAACTCTTCAAATCGGTTGTGAATTAAAACTTACTTTTCAATTCTCCCTTTAGTGATTATACACCATTAAGGCTTCCACAAACCATGAGTGACACCTAGCAGTATGGCATGGCTACCCAAGCTAATTAGAAAAGGTGGAGAACCTATTCAGTTTGGGATTACAATGCAATATGGTCATTCTCTAATACAATACTCTTGACGACATTGTTTGATTTAATAGTTTATTCATGTTTACTATCCAATGTGATTCTCTTACTTATATGATTACCTTGAATGTGATTTGGAACGAATTCCTAAATCTCATTCATATTCTGACCAGAGATTCTTAATCATATCATAGAGTATTCTCCCTCAAACAGTTTGACGGTTAGAGATCCCTTGTTGTGCATTCACTTGCCTTCATGGCTAAATGGCTTAACCCTAACTATGCCATGGACACCCTTTGACCGAGTGACTTTGACATAGTCAAAAATCAAGGACCTAAACATAAGACAACTATGATGCCTTAGGTCAAATGACTACTTTGCATTATCCCAACCATGATTTTTCATGTGACATGAGTATGAGAACTTCTTGTTGATCGCGTTCAGTGGACTTATTCTCTATTGAGCACCTACATGCTTGTCTTGGTGTCAGTCACACTAATGACTTGAGACCACTCACTTTCTTTAAGAGAAGACATAGCACATACTGATCTTAACGGACTGTCAATGCCCAAGTGGCAATTTTATGATCAGGAATGTTTAGGATATGTATACGAAAGAGGATGGTCTCATGAATCTAACTTATTTAGATCACATTCTCCCGATTACATATTCCTTGGACTTATCGTTTAAGCATATAACATTTATACGAGATGGCTTCAAACAATAATCTTTGCCTTTTATATTAAATTAGATTAGTTTAACATGTGAAATGTTCGTAAAGTATCATCATATGATTGGCTTTAAGGCACATTTCCAACATGAGCTTAATAGCCTGAGCCAACAGTTTGGAGAATGCAGCATTCATTGTGGACAATAAGCACACGTGTAACCAACGTGTGGAAGCGTCAACCAAAACCATAACATATCTAAATGGTCAGCAGGGAGGGTGAATCGGTCCACAAATGTCCCCTTGGATCCATTGTAGAAAAATGGGAGGATTCGAGTGAATCTTGTCATAAGAAGGCTTAATAATAATCTTTCCCATCAAACATGTTTGACATGCGATTCCTTGAATCGAACCTAAACTTAGGCTTAGTGGATGCCCATGTGATAATTTGAGGATATCGCTATTCATCCAGGATGTCCAAAACGGTCATGCCGTAATTTCGTGCTCAGTCGCAGAGGTAAGGCTGGCCACATAGCGGCATTCTATGGGGCGTATGGTCGTAGTATACAGACCACTCGAGATACGCTCCATCTTCTCTAGAATACGCTTCTGGCCATATTCGTAGGAAGTTATGCACAAAAATTCAACTCCATTTTCTACATGGGTTTTAGGGTGGTAATTGTTATCTCTAATGTCCTTGAAACTCAACAACGTTCTTTCGGAACATGGAGAATAAAGTACCTCATCAATGGTCAGAATTGTACCATTGGACAACATTATATGTGCCTTATTGTATCATTCGATCAAGTTGGATAATTTTGACAGGGTTGTTAGATGTGCATTCTTAGGTATGAAGTTAGTGAAATAAATTTGTTCACGTAAAACGATGTATGTGGTTGTACTACTGTCAAACAACTAACTTCCCCACTAGTCATACCTAGAATGAAAATTTAATTTGAATCGGTCACATGCATAAAAGTTCGTAAAAACAAGTATCCATTCAAAATAATTTTAAGTATTCAAGGATGGTAATTAAAAAACCTAATATCCAAAAACAAATTACCAACAAATGATCCAAACATAAAGGAAAATCGTTTAAAAATTAACCAAAAATAAGGAGTGTTCGGCCACTACTGTGGAATTCGGCCTCAATGTCTTATTTCAACCAAAAAATAGTCTATGTCTAAGATTCTAATCTTCCATAGGTGTGGTATCCTCCTAAAAGTCTGAAACCTCCATCTTGGTACTCTCTAGTTTGTTCATTTGCACAAAGTTTGATTCAAACTTCTGACGACGAGAATAATATTCAGCTACAACCTTCTAGGGAGCTCAGTAAACAATGGACCAATGGTCCTTTGAACCATAGTGATAGCACATGTCCATATCTATGGTTTCAGGTGCTTTGCCTTTATTCTTGAAGTTTGGGGCCTTGGGAGAGAGGTTTGGGTGCTTCTGGGCTTTGTTTCCCCCCTTAGATGGGCCTTGGCTCTGTTGACCTTGACAAGGTGGATTCTGGCCACCCCTACCACGTCTCTTTTGGCGTTTTGGGCGTTGGTTCGTGCTATAGTGTGCTTTAGGCACAACAGTCACCCCAGTAGGTCAAGCTTGATGATTCTTCATCAATAGCTAATTCTGCTTTTCAGCAAAAAGTAAAATAGAGATTAAATCTGAGAACTTCTGAGCTTTATATTGTTGCTACATGACAATATTAGTAGCAGAAAAGGTCGAATATGTATTCTCTAATAGATCATTTTCAGTTAAAGTTTCGTTACAAAACTTGAGAAGTGATCGAATTCGACAAACTTCATAATTATATTCATTCACAGACTTAAAGTCTTAGAAGTGTAAATGTTGCCAGTCATGTCCTGCTTCAGACAAGAAGATGTCTTTTTGGTTATCAAAACGATTAGCCAAAATGACCCATAGTTCTCGTGGATCATTTTCAGCAAGGTACTCGGTTTGCACGGCGTCATGGATATGTTTTCGGATGAAGATCATAGTAGTTGCTTTCTTAGCTTCGCCAATTGGGTTGTCCATCTCATCTTCAATGGCAATACGTAAGTTCTTTGCAGTGAGGTAGAGCTTCACATCTTGGACCCACTTGAGGTAGTTCCTTCCAGAGACCTCCAAAGCGATGAAGTCGAGTTTGTTCAAATTTGACATGTTCCTATCACAAAATAAATTGACAAGATGTGGTTAGTGTAATGGAGAAAAATCAATCCATTGACATAGGAGTAGAACATTCAGGTTCTAATAGACATGTATTGGTTTAAATTTGCATGAAAAACTTCGGGTTTTCATGGGTGATGTTTTTAAGGAAAAGTTCAGGTTTTCAAACAAGGCATGTTTTTAAGAAACATCAGGTTTTGAAATAATTATGAACTTCAGGTTCATATGTTCTTGCAGGTAAACTCAAATATATACACAGAAATATGCAACAAGAAAATATGCAAATAGAACTTCAGGTCTATAATTATAATTGAATTAATTATTTGGACTTTGGGCCAAATTTAAAGTGTGGGTGAAAAAATATAAAACCCAAATTGTCTAAAAATATTAAACAATCGAAGCTTAAGGCCCAAAAATATAGGCCAAAGCCCACGGGTGGGTTGAGCAAATCTCTGCGGTGAGGTCCAGGCCCAAATTAGGCTGGATTTAGGTGGGCTGTAGGCCCAATAGTGAGAGAAAAAAAGAAGCAACAAGCCGAAACCAAAATAAGAGCCCATGAAAGAATATGATCCGGTGCGAGGCGGACAATGAACCCAAGGAAGGACGTGATCCAATGCGTCACAATGTACGAGACACCATAGCCCTTGGGCTGGTGCCATGCTTGGGCTAGGTTTGAATTTATAGGCTGCAACCTGGGAGCCCAGATTGGTATATCTCTCCAATGGGCTTCAAAAGGAACACCAAAGCCCAAAGGGTTAGTGTATAAACCAAGCCAAGCCCACATGGGCCCGGGTAAGAACTAAAACATCCCAGCGTTTGCTGGGCAAGGTCGCCAGAGTACCCCCACTACTGGTGGCCATGTTCTGGGTAAATATTGGTCGGGGGAAGCACATGTTCGATATGGAACCCTATATTGAATGGAGAAAATTCGATTTCTCGACATTTGGGTGTGAAAACCATGGGGATTTCGAATAGAAATCCTAATGAAATTCAACGAGAATTTCAATGATCATCATCGGAGATGATAAATTTGTCCCAAAAATCCCAACTTCAGGTCGTAGTTTTTTATGGATGTCAGCGTTGGTGCCGTGACTCGGTTACGGGTGAGTGAAGGCTTTTGGGGACGACGCCATGAACGATGTCATGTTGGTTTTCATGGAAAGAGAGAACTGTTGGCTCTTGGCTAGTGGCTCGGCTCGGCTTCGCCACATAGGTTGCGGGCCTGGGCGAGTCGAAGTCATGTGTTCAAAGAACCCTAGCGCTATCGATTTCAATTTTGTTTCTTTTTTTTTTCAATTCAATACATATTCAATTCAAATCAAATATTTTAATGATGTACATATATTTGATTCAATTCATGGAAAATATCAAATTCAAATAATTCAACAATTATGAATATAATGCATACACAATTTATGTAGAATCTATAATTCGAAAAACGTAAAGTTGGGTCATGTATTATGGTGAATGTTCATGCTATCAAGGCTAGAAAAATATCGAGATAAAAATCTTTGTTTTGGAAGAACCTGATTGCGTAATGATATGGATGAACTAGTTTAATGCAGAAAAAGCTTCCTCATCAAATTCCTAAGCGCAGTGGTAGGAGCACGTTGATGACGTGTTGTAGCCTATTTTATCTAACAAGGGGAAACGGTCCAATGGCAAGGAGAGAGATTGAGAGAGAGAGAGATGTGTTTGTAGAATTATAGGGGAATGTGTGTTATTATTCCTTCCTACGTAGTGCTTTTATTTATAGTAATAAGGGAAAGAAGAAATCCTTCATCCCCAAGGAATACAAGTTCATATAGGAAAGAATAACTAAAATCAAATCTAATATGGGATTTACACAATCACACATAAAGTAGGAAAGTTTACAACAAAAACATTAGATCATTTCCTTTTTCTCAATGCCTAATGACATATTGGGTGTTTGATGTCTCACCTCTTTCAAATAAATTATGCACTTTCATTGTAATTTGTATTTTCTTCACATTGTCCGCTAGTCATGCTTGTTATATATATATATATATATAAATCCATGTGTGTGTGTGTTTTGACTTAAAATGACAGTTTAGGCCGAGCAGGGTTGACCCGGGAATTACGAAACTCGGCCCAATGGACATCCTTTAAGCCAATGGGCTTTTAGCACACAAAGAAGGTTTGGTCGAGTCTTGCACGAGTTGAAATTTCCAAGAGATTAAGCCTTAGATAAATATGACTTATCCCAAGGATTAGATTAGGGCTAGACATTTAACAAATAAATAAACCGACTAAACAGCTTGAACTGTATCAGCAGCTTTGTTTGGTTTGGTTTGGTTTGGTTTTTTTTTTTTTTTTTTTTTTTTTAATTTTTGGTGGTTAAACTGAACCGCATCGACCTTAATCGGTTCCCAAAATTCTAAGGCCTCGTTTGGCACACCGTATAAGACCATCGGATAGTATTAATAATACGAAACGGGTGTTTGGTGAGCTTCGTATTAAATAAGCACCGGATTATTTAATCCGGCCCCACTTATTTTATACCCCTCCCACCCGCTTATGAATCCCGTCCAAAACCTCTGTATTATTTAGTCAGGTGAGATTTCTCTTGTTCACTCCGTTCCTCTCTCGCACGACTCTCCTTCAACTATCTCACCCGCCTACTCTCTCTCGTCTGGATCTCAAGTTCATCTTTGTCATCTTCTTTTTTTCTTTCTGTTCCTACCTCCTCCCTCCTCCTTCACACACACACACCTCCCACCTCCTCCGTTCGCCTTCGATCTCTGACAGAACAACAATACTTCCGTGGGTTGAAGGAGGAAGATGATGATTCAAATTTTCCGATCTAGGCTCCAACGAGAAGGACAAGGAGGAGGAAGGGAGCTGGGCTCCGACAAGGAAGGGAGCTAGGCTCCGATGATAAATTTTGGTTTATTAGCATTGAAAATATTTAATTTCTGGGAATTTTTTTTTTTTTTTGGTTGGTGAATCGATGTGGGTTTTGGGAGATTTGAAGAAATGAGGAAGTGGGTTCATATGGGAGGGTGGGAATTGATGTGTGGGGAAGATGGTGTAGATAGGAAGACACGACTGGGAACTGGGAAGAGATATGGGTTTTTTTCTCTTCCTTTTTTATTTTTATTTGTTAATTTTTGTCTGTGTAATGATGTTTAATTTTTTTTTTCTCACTTGTTTTTCTTCCTTTTTTTTTTTCATTTTAACAACACTTATCCTGTGAAATTATTTAAAAAAAATATTATAGTCCGACCTATTATCCGATGTATAAATTAATCCGATGCAACACCAAACGCCCGATTAATTTAGTCAGTCCTATCCGACGACTATTTATCCTATCCGACTGAAATAGTCAGTACAGTCCGAGCTGCCAAACGAGGCCTAAGGGTACAGTTAACCGAACGACCAACATATATTTAATTATTTTTATCCATAATTAGTATATGTAATAATATAAATGGTTAGTTATTTATGAGTTACCGTGTTTTCACCACATGAAAACAAAACTTGTTACTTTTAAGAGTCTTTGGAAAAGAACAGAGGGGCCATTTGGAGAAGGACGCAACTACTGCTTTGGTGTTTTCCTTGGGTTGCTTCATTTGTACTTTTCTTTGAGCAATCAATCATATTAGTGCTACGTTATGTAGCTTTTGGGAGATAAATTTGTTATGTATTTTCCACTTCTGACAAATTGAGAACCGATCGAAACCAACCTGTCACTGTCGGTTAACCGACTTGATCAGTTTTAGACACAACTTAATCGGTTTCGGTTTGAAATTTTGGCTCAACCAACTAGGTCGGTTTGGTTTCAATTTTGGCCTAAAACCAATCCAAACCAACCCACGCCCACCCCTAGATCATATTGCCTACATAATTGGACAAAGGTGAATGATTTTCACAATGAAATCAATTTCAGAATCCACGTTGAAGTAAAAAGGCCAAGGTTGGTTGGAGATGAGGTTTTGGCTACTAAAAGATAAAGGGAATATTCAAGGAGATGCTGAGGAGTAGGTACAAACCCATTAGAACTTTGCCTCGACAGGATTGTTTATCTTAGGGTCTTTATCTATTCATTTATAAATAGAGAAGGTTCTGCAATAGAAGAGGGGGACCCCTTCAACTCAACAAACAACTCAAAACGCTTTACATGAAAACCTTTCCTCTAGGTGAAACCCTTCTCAAACCCCTAAGACAAACACTAACTATCGTAATCTTCCCGTCAACACATCTCCAAGTTGGACAAGTGAACAACACTATGTTGATGACTGGCAACATCTTCAGTTTTAACTAACAGCAATAGAGCTGTAGAACCAAATTCAAGAGCACCTTTAGTTTGGATCAATGAAGAACACGACAATTGGTTGGTTGGTTTATCTATCTAAGTCTTGGCAGGCAAAGAATTCTATATTCTTTAATCTTAAGATGTCATCTTATCAGCTTCAACGAAGTGAAGTGTTCCCAACTCACTCCATATTCAACACAAAGAAAGTCGAACCAATTATTGAACTTTGCAATGATTTAGTATAACCTTGTATTCAGGCTCTAGAACCCAAGGCCAAGACATGTTCCTTCCTTGGCCGTAATCTTTTCGGTGCAAAAGTTAGTAGTGTATTCGACACCACCACCACCTCAATTCTACTCACCCGACCGAGCTCAGTTGTGAGATGGCATGCCCGCATTCAAAAGAATAATGTAGTTAGCTCATAGTTACTCAGTATGTGCGCCACGTTTAGGTTTTCTAATTTTTTGTGTCAACATTTTGCCACGCCCAGTGGGTCCAGTGCTAGAATAACCACGTGGGATTTTGTTTAAAGTATACAAACTAATTCTACTAAAAAGTATACAAAATTGATTTTATATAGATTTGAAACTGATTCCGCAAAAATGTTCGATGAAGGGTTAGATTGACGGTATGCATGTAGTTTTGTTGAAAGTATACAAACTGATTATACTAAAAAGTATACAAAACTGATTCTACATATATTTGAATTGATTATGCAAAAGTGGTCGATAAGGGGTTGGATTGAAGACATGTATGTATTTTTTTTAAAGTATACAAAACTTATTCTACATATATTTAAGATTGATTATGCAAAAATGATCCATGAGGGGTAGGGTTGATGCCATACATGTAGTTTGTTGAAACTATACAAACTGATTCTACTAAAAAGTATATAAAACTGATTCTACATATATTTGAAACTGATTTTGCAAAATGGTCAATAAGGGGTTGAGCTGATGGCATGTATGTAGTTTTGTTCAAAGTATACAAACTGATTCTATTAAAACTACACAAAGTGATTCTACTAAAAAGTATACAAAACTGATTCTCCATTTATTTGAAATTGATTTTGCAGAAATGTTCAATGAGGGGTTAAGCTGATTGCACACGTTACTTTCACTATAGTTGTGTGGGTTGTGCTCTGTTAATAAACAAAAATATTCGGGGTATGGCTAGTATTTAAAAAAAATTGTTCCTATGTTTTTGGGTTGGGCTTTAGTTGTTTTTGTGTTTTTATCTCTTCTTGAAACGTTTAAAAACTAGTGGAATTTTTTGAAATATATTGTATAGTGGGAGCATTTTTGCTCACCACCATAAACTATGGTGTATGCTAACCATACATCTAATTAATAGACACGTGTCATTTCACTTAACTCTAGTTAACTTTCACATTAAATGTTAGTTTTTCAATTTTGAAAAAAATTAACCAAGATTAAGTTAAATGACACGTGTCAATTGATTAGGTGTATGGTGAGCATACACCATAGTTTATGGTGGTGAGCAAAAATGCTCCCATTGTATATTTGTATCTACATGTAAGGTTTCATTAATATACACATGTTAATATTATTAATTTTGTTTAAGTCCCTCCAATTATTTCCTTATAAAATACCTAAATGAGAAAACATTAAAAAAAAGGAAAAATTAGTATCCGGTCCCTAGTTTTTACTGTTCATTGACTAACACCTTATTAGTTCTCAAATTTTGATTCAAGTCCCTAGCATTAATGCGATAATGAATTTACATGTTTATTATATAATTTTTTTAATATAAAAATTAGTAATTAATTTAAGGTTTAATACTCACACCTCTATTAAACTTCTAATTAATTTTCAATTCAAACATTTCCAAAATAATAAAAAATTAAATTAAGTTTGTACCTATTAGTTTTTTTTTATATATAAAAAGATTCTCAATTTTTTAATCTTAAATGTACCCATTCATATAATTTTTCAATTTTTTTAATCTTAAATGTACCCATTCTCAAATATATCAATTTGTTATATGTAAAATGTACCCTTTTTTAATATAAAATCCATTCAAATTTTTTAATCCATGTTTAAACTTATATGGGTACATTATTTTTCGTTGATTTGAGAATGTATCCATGTTTTGGTACAATAACTTTTTTTGTTAATTTTGGTTAATGTACCCATACATATATGTACACACACACACACACACAATATAATAGAGAGAATAATTTATATTTTATTATTTTTAATCCCATAATTATGGGTTTTATTTAAAATCTCATTAATATAAACAATTACAAATTTCAATTTTTTATTTTTAATTAAAAAAATATAGTAACTTACATTATTACATTAATATCAGGGACCTCAATAAAAAACTAAAAACTAACAAGGTTTCAATCAAAGGATATTGATAGCTAGGGACCCCATCCAAAGTGTCCCTAAAAAAATGACACAAAAAAAATGTAAATACAGACTTGTAACAAAAGTAGATTTAAGATGATTTGATGTATCCAAATGTATGCATCAAAATATATTGTAATAAATTAATGTATCTAAATATCTAAGAAGCATGTACTAAAAATATATTATATTAAATTAATGTACTAAAATGTATATACAAAAATATATGCAATGGTACTAATCTTCCTAAATGTCTATACCAAAATAGATATATTAGAATATATTAAATTAATTAATATACATAAAAATAGAACACAAAGTATACCCAAAAATATTACATAAAAATAATTTACCTAATTTTCTACCTGTAAAATATACTATGGGAATAAAATGAAAATTACTATCATATGCAATTTGACACACCGCGACCCGGAATGTCCACTAGGACTCTAAATCGAGCTGTGTTGGCCGACATCTGGAAGGTGACGAAGCCATGAAGTGTAGTGATGTGGAAAATGTGAATAAATTTAAACCTAAAAGTGCCTAAATATAAGAGTGCGCTGGTGAGCTGGAATGAACCCATTTCACATGTGATGACAAAGCATAAGTAAAGTACAGTATGTAGGATAAGGATTATACCCTCAAAGATAGCCACCTATATTATGATTTGCCAAGAATCCTCATCGATACAAAAGTTCAGCAGCTAAGACCTGGAGGGGCGAAAAAAACAAAGGTGAGTGGGCCTGAAAATAAAGTTTTATAAAAACCTTTCTGAAAATATTGTAACCCCGCCCTGTATCCAAAATATACTTACTACGCATAGTATAAAAACACTTACCGTAGCCTTCAAAATCTCAAGAATTCATTACGGCACAATATCTTGTAACAAAGGGCAGGATATCCAAAATCACAAAATCTCAATAGTAATATAAGTAAAATCAGGTGCTCAAACAATCTATGCTAGCACACAAGTCGGAGTCACCTAATGTAACCTGTATGAGTGAACTAATGCTTATCAATCCATGCTGGCACACGAGTTGGAGTTGCCTAATGCAACCTGTACGTCAGGACTGGGTGTAATCATAATATACACTCTAGTGCTACAATCACGTGAGGACTGGTGCTATTCACAGTCAACTACAAGTCGGAGTTGCCTAATGCAACCTGTACGACAAGACTGGCACCTACTTAGATCCAAGGCGAGCGTGCAGTGCGGAGGTGAACATACACGTGAAAGACTGGCCCTGGCCGTGGGAGAGCACTAACACTAGGGTGCATCAATGATGAGCAGACTACATAAATATAAGCATGCCATAACGATTCAATAATTTTAGTCAACATAATAAACTTACATGCGCATCCAGTATGATTTAGCATATTTCATAAATTTCGTCATTTCGCTTATTCTTATA
Organism: Malus domestica; assembly: GCF_042453785.1. NCBI lineage: Eukaryota > Viridiplantae > Streptophyta > Magnoliopsida > Rosales > Rosaceae > Malus > Malus domestica. The sequence continues at coordinate 25,308,644 of NC_091663.1, forward strand.
AATTTTAGTCTAATCCAGGCCTATGTAAGAAATTCTTTTTCAAATGCATAAATGGAAACTATCAATCATATATATATATATATATATATATATATATATATATATATATATATATATATATATATATATATAAAGGAAAAGACCCACTCACCTGAGGTTCGTGCTACAACTCCCTAACATGAATATCGAGGCATCACGAACGATCGTCGTCTAGAACAATTATCAATTCACTTCTTAGAATTCTTATCGATAGAACACATAACTTACATAAAACACATCCCCAATGACGTTCTACAATGATTTGTAACCTATTTACAAACTTAGAAAGCCCATCCAGGAAGATCCATATGTCAGATTCTCAATCTGTCAGTTTCTAATATCCTTAAATATTACGTACTATAATATAATAAGGTTTGGTGATGATCCAATGGTCTGATCGTCGAATAATAAAATGGTCAAGTGGCATAGTATTCCATTTTATGTTCAAACTATTAAACTATAACAAACGGTGATCAAATTGAAATTAGAACATCAAATTTAACTTAAAAAGGCAGCGTCGCCCCACTGGCCACGCGCCACTGCACATGGCGGTTGGCCGCCCCTACTCGCGAAAAATCGAATAACTAAAAAAATTCCCAAATTTTACAATAATGAAGATCTTAATGAGTAGAGCAAATTTTATACTTGTGGCCAAGTCCAATTTGGCCAAAAAAAGCCTCAAATCGCCACGAACCCGCCAGAAACCCTAGAAAATGGTGGTTATCGATTCGTCGTCTCTGATGCTTCGACGCACCAACCAAGGCTTGGGACTTGTTCCTGGTTTCACAAGGAGTTGAACCATGGTGGTGGTCGATGGTGGGGACTTCAAAAATGGCAAGTCGTCGCTGTGGGTGCCCTCAGACTTATTGAAGAAAACGACATGAGTTCATCGTGAAATCTCCACTAACCGCCGTCAAGTTTGTGTGGAATTTGAAGAGTGAAGGTCGTTGAGTCGAATGGTGGTGATGGGAGACTCCAACTCGCAGGAAAACAGAAGGAAATGGCGACGGAAGAAGCCGCCAGAAACCGGGTCAAGGGGATCCAGCCTTGGTTGGCTACTATCCCCCTTCTCTCCTTTCCTTCCTTGTTCTCTCCTCCCATTGGTCATCTCCTCACCTCCTTCTTCTAGTTGGTCCATCCTCTTTTCCCTCCCTATTCTCCTTTCCTGATTGGGCAATTCCTTCCCCCATCTCTATTTTCTTCCTCCTCTCATCTGCCTCTCTCTCCCTTCCTCTTCTATCAACTAATTTTAAAATAGTAATATAATAACACAATAAATGTTAAAATAATAATATAATAATTATGAGAAATATATACAATAATAATTAGTAATTTTTACAAAATTACTTTTCAGATTTGTAGTTCCGTAAAACCTCCGTCGTAACCCTGGCTTCGATTTCGCTTGCGCCTACCCATTTGTAATGTCGAGTACTTCGAGAGTACGGTAAAGTGATAGCCCATACACGTCACGAATGATGGTCAATGAATGTTAACGTTCTCGCCTCTATTGGCATTTTCGTAAATTCACTCTTTTGAAAGTTATAAAATTGTAAAATTAGGGACGGGTCATCACAATCTACCCACCTTAAAACATTTCTTCCCCGAAATTTGAAATCATTTGTTATACAAAAATAGTGAAAAAACAACAGAAATAACTATGTATAGAAGATATCAAGTTAGAGAGGTTGCATAAAATAGAATGTCATTCCTTCACGATCGAAGTGCGGTGATTCCTCTTTCATGCCACCAAACTCATACATTCCTTCTCCTCCAGCACAAGAATATAATATACTGCTTTTATAAAAACATAACGTCGAAAATATTTATATATGTATAGTAACATCCCGTCAAAATACATACATACATACATATATATATAATAACGTAAAGCTAAAGTAATTATACTGAAATTAAAATTGAACATAGAACATTTTCAGCCTACGCACTCAATGCGTCACATACGTAGAAGGTAAGTGTGTAGTATCTTTGGGTCACACCCAAACAATAATAAATAAATAACCTAACGTATAAATAAATAGAAATACTAACGTAGACCTACCTATCCACTTGTTTAACGAATCCAACGAATAAGTTATTGATTATACAGTCTGCAGCCCGTAATACCAACAACTCACAGTTGTCTCGATAAGTAAGTAACAAATTCTCGAGGGTGCAATATTACCATCATGCCCCTCATTGGGAAATACACATAAATCATCCAATTAGTTCCTCAATCACGGTCACGTATTGTCCTCTCAGGCGACAATGCAAATAGCACATAATTTGCTACATTGTAATCTTGATCATTCAACTACCTATTCACAATACTCTTTTGTCAATCATGTGATGTGTATAAAATTTCCATACTACGTCTTAACAGTGCCATACCCAAAACCAAAAATTGTAACCGTAGTTACAAGCAACTAAAATAAAGATAACTATGTGTTACAACCATGCTAATTGTAGAACGGACAAAATGCAACATGTCCACTAAGGTTTGAGTAGGTTGTTTCAGACTAATCGCTAGTCTGAGGGTGAAATGTGGTACGTGACAAAGCTTAATACACACGGCCTTCAAGAAGGCATCCAAAGATTTGGAAATGAAACACGTGTCACGGTGATATACAATAGTGACATGCACACCATGTAGTTGAACACTGTAATTTCCCTCGAATTTAGCGAAAACTATGTGAAGAAGGCTAAAAGAACACTCAATAATCTGAGAGATGAGTCCATCAATTTAGGATACAAAGTAATTGGAGTGAATGCATGATATCTCACTACAACATTAGTTTCCTGAATATTCAATCACCAACGGTGAAGATTCATTCAACAGAGTATTTGTTGGGTGATTGAAGAATTAATTGTCACAACTAAAATTTTCAATGTCCGAGCAATTCTTCAAGATGATATGACTGTCCTAGAAACAATATAAAAGTGCAGTGGGTTTGACACATACTTAAGGTTGATTGAGATGCCTTCCATCACAAACAGGTGAATATGAAATCACAGTCAAAGTAGATGTTGATCAAAACATCAGAAAATCTGAAAATTTCAAGAATAAGTAATTTAACTAAATGGTCTAAAACGTAGTCCCTCTAGACCAAAGGAAAGTGAGTTGACTTGTCAAATCGGTCAATAATCACTTAAACATCATCATGATATCCACATATACAAGATACCTCGTACCATGAGCTTATGGTGATATGTCCCATCTTCATTCAGATACAGGAAGTGATTATAATCACTCAAACGATTTCTTGATGATTCGCAAATAACATCATATTCAAACTTATGAATTCCAGCTGAAACGAAATAGGAAAGGCTAAGAATGCTCAAAGGTAAATATGTTTTTGCTACTGTAAATAGTAACCACGTTTGCACAACCAGGATGATACACGACAGTGCAAGCGTAGACAATGTCCTGGTTCTTCCATCACCATTGTCAGAAATCTAATTCTTTTCAGATGAATATGTACTTAAGGGGTCTAAGGTTGATAAAGATTTTGGACACGTTTCTCCACAGAGAAAAGTCATTCGGTTTCCAAATAAAGATGGTAACTGTTGACTTAAAGTCATAAGTAAGATGGTTCAATTTGTACATTTCTAACCGTTGGAAATATAAGTGATACTTTGTCATGCTGCTTCCGCATAGCCGAAACATCCAAAGAACACGTCATCATGGATTTTTAAGATAGTCAAAGTTATCGAAATGTGTAAAACAAATGTGAGATGAGACAATAGTTCAGTTGTCAAGAACTTTATTCATAGTCAACATCCCAAATTAAACTAACTTTCCTCGATCGTAAGTGAGGAAAAACACTATAGCCGAAAAATCGCTTAACATATTGTCGATAAATCGACAAGATCAAAGATATCTCGAATTTCACAACACTTTGTGAGAATTTCAACCTTCCTCCACTAAACCCTTTTGGGAAGAGGAAAAGAATATCATCCATTGAGAGCACGTCTCCCACAAAACGTATATGCTCTAAACAAGTTTGAAGAATTTGGCTTCACTGCCGAGGTAGATGAGAAAGTTATGGATAAGACCACTATGAATTCGTCAGGCTATGAAAGAAAACTCAAGTTACAAAGGTTGGTCGGGTACACTATCAATTCGAAGTGTGGGTATTAATGGTTTTTAATCATCACTCGATGAAGTTGCTAAAATCTAGGTACGACCTTAAGGTTTGGCCTTTCACCTTCGGGATTAGGTTTGAGGTTTCCTAGATAAGGTGTTTGGTTGGATAAATTCCTAATCGATAAACTTTAGTAACTAAGTTCTCTCAATGTAGTAGGACTTGTTCGAAAAGTCACAAGGGAAAATTGGTGTAGTATGAGAAAGTGGATCGATGGTGTACTTCACTTCACCATTTGGTGATATCCAAGGTAAAATTTTGGGAAATGATGCCAAAGATATACGTTCTCGAAACGTACTAAACTACTTCCTTTAACTACGACGCGAACTAAAAGGTCTTCACAGCTTTCTCTATATTTAAATCACTCTTACAACGGAAATTAACTCGTGCTTCAATTGTAGTGTTTGCCAGGTGGCAGTGACCACAAGGATGAATGGTCAAAATGTTCTGGTTACCTAGATGGGTAAAACAGTTAATACAACTATGAGTTTAGACTATCCTCCAATAGGGCTTGCTCTTAAGCGTCTACAATTTAGTTTATTCGGCTTAGGTAACCATTGTTAATCAGTCTATCAGCTGCACCGCTAATTAACGCATACATGATATTTGATATTATTCGTTACCCTGAAACTGTGAACCGACATTCTGGCATAAAGGTATCACTCCTAGATACTACAAGTGTCTGGTATCAGAAATTACACCGCCTGAATACTGGTTGACAGTTCCTGGATATCAAACAGTATCGTCAATTAGTAACGCCACCATAGGCTGACTACAGGCTAGAGCCCGCTCGAGTAGTTGGTCTCGGATAATTGGTAAGGAACTAGTCTTAGGAGGTGGTTTCGTTAATTATAGGGAAAATACTTACTGCCTCTGGGATTTATACTAACCGTAAGCATAACAACTCGTACACCTGTGCCTATGCTCGTCGAAATGACTAGTACAGCACCATAAGAAATTCTGGAAGCTAGTATTGGTTGGAATGTCCTAAGGCCGGAAAAGAAATTTCTAATAACTTACTTCGGAACATATCTAAAGAGATTCGATCTTCCTCCTAAAGATCCAGAATTTTAACTAATGTGTTTGAGGAGATTCGTGCTATCGGGGACCAAAAATGGTTGTCCCCAAGACGTTCTTCCGTCGAATGCTACCACTTTAGCACCAGGTTGTCACTTAATGACGTTTCTAGAATCTTGACGAAGTAAACTTCGTAAGGATTCAAATAGATTGTATTCTAACGGGTACTATCAAGGAATCAAAACCATTTATGGTTTCCCAACTCAAAAAGGTTGGTAGAAATGATTAGATGGTAGTCGAATTGATCGGTAAGTCTCTGGTGGCACACAATTATCGATACATTAGCACTGCTTTAAGGTCATCAACTTGTCTCAACTTGGGATTTTTCCTTGATATGGAGGTTCTTCGTTTAAGTCTAGAGGCGGTCACTAAAACGATTTTCTCAAATGTCAATAAGTCGCCTAATCAGTCCAAAACTTAGGAAAACCTAACATGTTTTCGTAATTGACGAGGTGGAAAAATTCAACATTTAGGCTCAAGAATCGAGAATGCTTACATCACGCTGTGATGAATGCAATACTACCCAAACTTATGCTCTGATACCAAATTGACACACCCCGACCCAGAATGTCCACTAGGATTCCGAATCGAGCTGTGTTGGCCAACACCTAGAAGGTGACGAAGCCATAAAGTATAGTGATGATAGAGCATAAGTAAAGTACAGTAGGTAGGATAAGGATTATACCCTCAAAGGTAGCCACCTATACTGATATTTACCAAGAATCCTCGTCAATACAAAAGTTCAATAGCTAAGACCTAGAAGGGTGAAAAAAACAAGGGTGAGTGGGCTTGAAAATAAAGTTTTATAAAGACCTTTCTGAAAACATTATAACCCTTCGCCGTAAAACAAGTATAGTTTCCAAAATATACTTACTACGCATAGTATAAAAATACTTACTGAAGCCTACAAAATCTCAAGAATTCATTACGGCACAATATCTCGTAACTAAAGGCAGGATATCCAAAATCACAAAATCTTAACAGTAATATAAGTAAAATCAAGTGCTCAAACAATCTATGCTAGCATACAAGTCGGAGTCGCCTAATGCGACTTGTACGACTGAACTGATGCTCATCAATCTATGCTAGCACACGAGTTGGAGTTGCCTAATGCAACCTGTACGACAAGATTGGGTGTAATCATAATATACGCTTTAATAACTGGCGCTATTCGTGGTCACCTACGAGTCGGAGTTGCCTAATGCAACCTGTACGACAAAACTGGCACCTACTTGGATCCAACGCGAGCGTGCAGTGCGGAGGTGAATATACACATGAAAGACTGGCCTTAGCCCTAGGCGAGCACTAACATCGAGGTGTAGCAATGATGAGCAGACTACATAAATATCAGCATGCCATAACGATTCAATAATTTTAGTCAACATAATAAACTTACTTGTGTATCCCGTAGGATTTAGCATATTTCATAAATTTCATCATTTCGCTAATTCTTATGAACTTTAGTCTAATCCAGGCGTATGTAAGAAATTCTTTTTTCAAATACATAAATGGAAACTATCAATCATATATATATATATATATATATATATATATATATATACACTATAAAAAAGAAAAGACCCATTCACCTGAATTCCGCACTACAACTCCCTAGCATGAATATCGAGGCATCACGAACGATCGTCGCCTAGAACAATTATCAAATCACGTTTCAGAATTTGTATCTATAGAACACATAACTTACATAAAACACATCCCCAAGGACGTTCTAGAATGATTTGTAACCCATTGACCAAAAGTCAACCTTCGTAAGATTCGCACCTTGGATTTATGATCCGTAACTTTCCAAGAATTTCAATAAGCTTCTAGAACAACATCCTAAAGTTAAGGAACGATCCAACAGTCGGATCTCCGCCAATTGCCAAAATTAAGTGACAGCCGACTTTTAGGCTTACAAACTTAGAAAACTCATCCGGGAATATCCGTATGTCAGATTCCAGATCCATCAGTTCCCAATATCCTTAAATATTACGTACTATAATGTATTAAAGTTTGGTGACGATCCAATGGTCGGATCATCGAATCATAAAATGGTCAAGTGGCATAGTATTCCATTTTAGGTTCAAACTATTGAACTATAACAAATGGTGATCAAATTGAAATCAGAACATCGAATTTAACTTAAAAAGGTAGTGTTGGCCCACTGGCCACTAACAGCCGCACATTGCGGTCGGCCACCCCGACTCACCGAAAAATTGAACAACTCCAAAAATTCCCAAATTTTACAAGAATGAAGATCTCAATGAGTAAAGCAATTTTTATACTTGTGGCCAAGTCCAATTTGGCTGAAAAAAAGCCTCAAATCGCCACGAACCAGCCAGAAACCCTAAAAAAAGGTTGTTGTCGTTTCGTCATCTTCAATGCTCCGACGGACCAACCAAGGCTTGGGACTTGTTCCTGGGTTCACAAGGAGTCGAACCATGGTGGTGGTCGATGATGGTGACTTCAGAAACAGTGGATCGCCACAATGGGTGCCCTCGAACTCGTTAGAGAAGACGACATGAGTTCGTTGTGAAATCTCCACTAACCGCCATCAAGCTTGTGTGGAATTTAAAGAGGGAAGGTCGTTGGGTCGAATGGTGGTGGTGGGAGATTTCAACTCACCAAAAAACGGACAGAAATGGCGATGGAAGAAGCTACCAGAAACCAGGTCGAAACCGGCTCAAGGGGATCCGACCCTGGTTGGCTACTCTCCCTCTTCTCTCATTTATGTCCTTGTTCTCTCCTCCCATTGGTCATCTCCTCACCTCCTACTTCTGGTTGGTCCATCCTCCTCTTTTCTCTCCCTGTTCTCCTTTCCTGATTAGGCAATTCCTTCCCCCATCTCCTTTTTCTTCCTCCTCTCATCCGTCTCTCTCTCCCTTCCTCTTCTCTTAACTAATTTTAAAATAGTAATATAATAACAAAATAAATATTAAAATAATAATATAATAATTATGAGAAATGTATACAATAATAATTAGTAATTTTTACAAAAGTACTTTTCGGATTTGTAGTTCCGTAAAACCTCCATCGTAACCCTGGCTAGTACTTCTAGAATACGTTAAAGTGATAGCCCATACACATCACGAATGATCGTCAACGAAAGTCAACGATCTCGCCTCTAGTGGTATTTTTGTAAATTCACTCTTTTGAAATTTATAAAATTGTAAAAGGGTAGTCACACAATTAATATATTAAAATCAGGAAGAAAAACAAGAAATCAAACATCAAAATATAATTAATAAATGAGGTAATTATATGTACAAGGGACTAAAATAGACTTCAATCTTACACAAGTTTATAGTCTCGAAGGTAGTTCTTCAAGCATTATAATGACATTTTCTAATATTTAATATTGTGTGGTTATGTAAATTATAAGTAGAGATTATGAGTAATGCTAGATAGACCAAATTTTTTAAACCAAATTTGCAAACTAAATGATGTGGTTGTAGATGATTGGATTATTAATTAAGTGTCAAGTAACATACTTGTTTCTTATTGGTGACATATCATATAACAAACATTTAAGATCTAGATAATCTTTCTTATTAGATTTTGTACTACTTAAAGATTAAGTTATTACCTCGCTACTATAATTGTGATTAGAGACATTAGACATGATGAGTATCATACACACAAAATTCCTCAAACTTTTCTCTCATTCTATGCCGCACCTCCCTTCTTCTCTCTAAATTTTAGTCTACAGAAAGTGTTTTACATTTTATTTTATTTTTAACACTTAGATTAAATAATTCAAACGAAAATCTAAGTGACGGTCATAATTAAATTACGTGAAGATTTGTGTGCACCGAAAATCTAAGTGAAATTGCTATGCTGCATGCTCTTAGGACCTAAGGTATAAACTTGTCATGGTGATCTCAAGGAAGATTCAACGGATCATACTCTATTAGCAAAGCACGAAACGCACAACTTGCAACTAGGCTTGACAATTCCTGACATGACTTGATAACCCGACACGACATGACACGAAATTAACAAGTGTTCGGGTCGACACGATAACAAATCGGGTAACCCGATAAGCACCTATTAAGATAACAGGTTGGTTCGGGTATACACGTGGGTAACACGATACATGATAAGCAAAATATTAATTTTATAATTTTATAACCCTTAAAAAATACTATAATAATTATATATATATATATATATATATATATATATTAATTTAACAATTTTATACCCCTAAAAACTATAATTATATATATATATATATATATATTAAATTAACTATTAAAAATTGGTGACCATTGGATTGGCTTAAATATACATACCATTCAAATTCTTAAGTGTTATACGTACAAAATAAATAAATTTAAATCTACTTAATAAATATATATATATATATATATATATATATATATATATATATATGCCATTGAACTTGATGGGATACAAATTCTACGAAACTAATTTCAACAATCCAACTGTCAAACTTGTTTGTATATGCTTCGAAATCGCATCAGCAAAAAATCACAAAAAATAAACATTCAGAGATCAAGTTACGGGACAAAACTTTTCGACGGTTATCAACGAAAAATCACGATTTAACGGTTATTTTAACTCCGATTTTGATGATTTTTTACAGCTACACTCCTTGACCCTATACGAATACAATGAATGAACTCGATCTTCAATTTAAAATATTTACACTAGTGGATACCACAAAATCTTATGTTATACTTCATGAAAGTATGAATAAACTTTTAAGTGTTAGTGAATCTATTGTTTTGATGGGATACGGATTCTATGAAACTAGTTTCAACGATCCAACCATCAAACATTTTTGTATATGCTTTGAGATCGCATGCGCAAAAAATTGCAAAAAACAAATATTCAGAGTTCAAGTAACGGGATAAAACTTTTCAACGGTTATAAATGAAAAATCACGATTTAACAGTTATTTTAACTCTGATTTTGATGATTTTTATAGCTACACTCCTTGACCCTATATGAATATAATGAATGAATTCAATCTTCAATTTAAAATATTTACACTAGTGGATACCACAAAATCTTATGTTATACTTAATGAAAGTATAAATAAACTCCAATTGTTAATGAATCTATCGTTTTTATGGGATACGCATTCTACGAAACTAATTTCAACGATCCAACCATCAAACTTGTTTATATATGCTTCAAGATCACATACACCAAAAATCGCAAAAAACAAACATTCAGAGATCAAGTAACAGGACAAAACTTTTCGACGATTATCAACGAAAGATCACGATTTAACGATTATTTTAACTCCGATTTTGAAGATTTTTTACAGTTACAATCCTTGACTCTATACGAATACAATGAATGAACTCGATCTTCAATTTAAAATATTTACACTAGTGGTCTTGTGTTATACTTAATGAAAGTATGAATAAACTCTTAAGTGTTAGTGAATCTATTGTTTTGATGGGATATGCATTCTACGAAACTAATTTCAACAATCCAACTGTCAAACTTATTTGTATATGCTTCAACATCACATACGCTAAAAATCGCAAAAAAAAAAACATTTAGAGATCAAGTAACGAGACAAAACTTTTCGACGGTTAGCAACGAAAAATCATGAATTAACGGTTATTTTAACTCCAATTTTGATAATTTTTTACAGCTACACTCCTTGATCCTATATGAATACAATGAATGAATTTGATCTTCAATTTAAAATATTTACACTAGGGAATGCCACAAAATCTTATGTTATACTTAATGAAAGTATGAATAAACTCTCAAGTCTTAGTGAATCTATTGTTTTGATGGGATAAGCATTCTACGAAACTAGTTTGAACGATCCAACTGTCAAACATGTTTGTGTATATACTTCGAGATTGCATATGCCAAAAATTGCAAAAAACAAACATTCAGAGATCAAATAATAAGACAAAACTTTTCAACGGTTATCAACAAAAAATCACGAATTAACGGTTATTTTAACTCCAATTTTGATAATTTTTTACAGCTACACTCCTTGATCATATATGAATACAATAAATGAATTTGATCTTCAATTTAAAATATTTACACTAGCTTAATGAAAGTATAAATAAACTCCTAGTGTTAGTTATTCTATCTTTTTGATGGGATACACATTCTACGAAATTAATTTCAACGATCCAACCGTCAAACTTGTTTGTATATGCTTCAAGATTGCATACGCCAAAAATCACAAAAAAAAAAAAAAAAATTCAGAGATTAAGTAACGAGGCAAAATTTTTCGACGGTTATCAACGAAAAATCACGATTTAACGGTTATTTTAACTTCAATTTTGATGATTTTTTACAGCTACACTCCTTGACCCTATATGAATACAATGAATAAATTCGATCTTCAGTTTAAAATATTTACACTAGTGGATACCACAAAATCTTATGTCATGATGATCGATGAAAATTGAGGATTTTTTAAAAGGAATAACATGCAAACTTTGAATTCCTTTGGCAAGGTTTAAACTTTTGAGAAAGGCTTCACAACCTTGAAAACAAAAACTCTTTCATTTTGCATATCCTTGCACGTTTAATATTTTGTAATAGACTAGTAGTGTATGAATGTTTGTTTATTAGGCTCTTATTTTCGAGTGTAGATGTAGTATTTAAACGACAAATGTGTTTTAATGTTTTGAAGTAATATTTATATGGCAATGTGTGGTATGTGCAAATTTAAGAAAAAAAATATATATTTTTCTTAACGGGTCATAACGGGTCGGGTTACTTTACCCGTTGGGTCACTGGTAAAGTGACCCAACCTATTAAGGACCTGTTAAGATAACGGGTGTAACACAACACGACCCGTTAAGATAACAGGTGTTACATGAAAACGACATGAACACGACAGACACGACCCGTTTGCCAGGCCTACTTGTAACTCAGTTTTTCAAGAGTTGCGGTTTGCGCACATGTCTAGTTTGGAATTTTAGCACATTTGTTTTCGAATAACAAATAATACTTTTTTAATTATTCATTTTTCAATACTTTTTATGTTTATGAGATAAAATTATTAAATATAAAGAAGGAGAGGATTAGAAAAGTTAAGCACTTGTTAGCATTGTTTTTAAAATGACTTAAAGTGTTTTTATAGAAAACTTCTTTGGTTATAAAAAAGACTTGAAGCACTTTGCATTTATAAATATAAATAACGAGAGGTACTTCAAGTGTATTTTAAAGATTTATTTATATTTTATTAAGAAATGTTTAAAGATTTATTTATATTTTTATTAAAAAATAATTTTTTTATCAAAAGTAATTTCAGTTATTTTAAAAATATATCCAAACTAACCTGATATGAGAATGCATGGCCGAATCATTGCTTATATTTATGGGGTTTGGAATAGTTCCAAACTTTGAAAACAGTTATGAACAGATTCGAAAATCGTGGAAAATTTGTTGCCTATTTTTTTGTGATTATAGAATATCCACCTGTGAACTTTTTAAAATCTATTCACAAAAAGTTTAAACAATCAAGTGCGCACAATCTCTAGATTATGATCAATAATAATTTTAATTAAAGTTATCCTTTTTTATTTGAACTCTCAAAGTGTACGCTTTAAAGCATCATTTCTGTCAGTACATATATGATTTTGAAATTAGACATTATTTATATTTTTGGATAAGTTCAGTGACAAAATAGGTATACGAGAAAGTAGTACTAAATATAGACTCGTTTGATTTTTGTGCTCCTTCTTCTTCTGAGCCTCTGACTAGTTTTTGATGCAGTTGGACTGAATGAATTGGTGAGTATTTTGCGTCCACGTTATTTATTCACTCTGTTGATTCCGTTCTTGCTGAAAAAAAAATATTCTAAGCTTTGAAGTTTTTGGGTTTTCACAAAGATTTTATAGTACAAATAATGTTTTTGTTGTTTTGATAAAGACTAATGTGTGTTTTGCTTATCGGTTCATCGAATAAATCAACTTTTTTTTTTTTAAATCCCCTCTTAATTATCATGATAACTTCTAGTTTTGTTTTCGATTATTTTTAACTGGGTTTTTGAGTTGGAAAAGAATTCAACTTCTGAGACTTTTTATGTTTAAAAGTTGCACCATGTCATTTTACTGTCAAGAATATTGTTGGTTGGCGTAATGTAATTTTTTCCAAAAAGGGAAATGATTTTTGGTTCCAATAGATTCTGTGCTTGAAGACACACTATTTATGCTGTGCAAGTGCAATCTTTTCTGAAAGGTAAGTTGAATTTTTCCAAATATTCTCTTAGTTTATGGTTTTGGTTGTTCCCTGGGATTAAATATGGAAATTACAATATTTAAGCATGTTATTTTTATTTATATCATATTTATGCAGATTTGGAGAAATGTCCATTTCTGGCTCTGCTCTGTTCTCATAATCTTTACAGCTTTTCTATTGTTGTATTGGATTATATTTATTTTAATTTATTATATTTTCCTTTTATGGATGCAAAGAAAAAGGAGGAAAAATCTTCAGACAGAAGAGAAAGAAACCTCAAAATCTTTGGTTCACTGAATCTTTGACCTAGTGCTGTTAGATTTTTAGTATTTCTTCACAAATATTAGGGTTTAGATTCTGTATTTTAGTCGTATTTCTGTCCGTACGGCACTGGTAGATTGAGAGCATTTATTTTCTTTTATTCGCTCCATTGAAGGGTAATGTTCTATATATCACATGTTTTCTCTTGGTTTATGTTTTTATTTTCTTGGTTATGAATTTCCCGTGTTTTTGGCCATTTTTTCTGAGAGTTAAACTTTGCAATATGTTTATTCTTTGGCAGTGAATAGATTGATGATGGATTTTTCTGTGTCCACAACCGCTGTTTACAATAGAATCCAGAAACTAGAACCCGAAAATGCTACGAAGATTATTGGCTTTCTTCTTTTACAAGACCATGGCGAGCAGGACATGGCTCGGTTGGCTATGGCTCCGGAACACTTGATTCACCAAGTGATACTGACAGCCAAGGCTGAACTTCAGCAGTTGGCTACCAAATCAGTGTCATCCCCACTTTCACCTTCCTTTAACCGGACAACAGGTGCTTTCGCACCTTATTCGCCTATTTCGTCAAGGCATTTCTCATCTCCGGCAGCCTTTCAAGTCCCAACTTCATTTTGGGATCGGCAACTAATTGATAGGCACAGCCCGGATTTTATGCCATTGGGTTACCCTGACTCTATTACTGTGCTGCAAAACCAGGCTCAGTTTTTTAGTTTGGAGGATCAAATGGAATCAGTTAATTCTGAGATTTCAGGATTCTCTAACGATTACTTTTACAGGGATGCTGAAATGTGCAGCTTGAGTGCTAGAAATGGTAGAAGGATTTCAAACCTCGGTGATTTTCAAGTTAAGATATGTCACTATTTCAATAAGGGCTTTTGTAAGCATGGAAGTAGCTGTAGGTATTACCATGGACAATTGATTTCTGATAGCTTCTATGGAAATGATGGCCTAAATGATGATCATGTTTTGTCACCGGGGTCTCGTGAGAAGTTGGAGTGGGAAATCACCGAGCTTCTTCGATCAAGAAGAGGGATTCCTATTTCAATTGCTTCTCTGCCAATGATGTATTATGAGAGATATGGAAAATCTCTTCAGGCAGAAGGCTACCTAACTGAAAGCCAGAGACATGGCAAGGCTGGTTACAGTTTGACAAAGCTTCTCGCTCGACTTGGAAACAGTATTCGGCTGATTGACAGGTGCAAAATTTGGCCCCTTTTCAGTGTTTTGTGATTGATTGACTGATAGTCTTTCAGATATCGGTACATAACCAGTGCCTTTGTGTTACTTACAGGCCTCATGGGCAGCATGCTGTAATTTTGTCGGAAGACTCTGCAAAATACATGGAAAATCGGAATGAGAAAGGTGATCCTGGTCCTATTGTTAGCGGTTCGCGACAAATTTATCTAACGTTTCCATCCGAGAGCACTTTCAGTGAAGATGAAGTCTCAAACTACTTCAAGTTAGTCTAATTTTCTGATTGCTCTTTGAAACAAGGATTTCACGCTTCTTTAGGTATATATTTTCAGGGTTTAATAGTTTTCTCATTTTGCTGGTTTTCTTTGCAGCACTTTTGGTCCTGTTGAAGATGTAAGAATTCCATGCCAACAGAAAAGGATGTTCGGGTTTGTAACCTTTGTCCATGCCGATACTGTGAAAACAATTTTGGTAAAGGGAAATCCGCATTATGTTTGTGGGGCTCGTGTTCTCGTGAAGCCTTATAGGGAAAAATCAAAGCTTGTTGATAGGTAAATTTTCCTATTGTTATGTTTAGATTTGTACATCCTAAGTCAAACTTCTCAAAGTAATCAGTGGAAACTGTAATATGAAAACCTCCATGAGATTTTGTACAACTGAAACTGTGATAAGATTTTTCACTGCATATATATCCAACAGTTCGTAGAATTCTTCAATACAGTTGGTAAAGCTGTCTTTAATTCTCTGCTTGTGAAATAGCATGCATTAGTGCAAATACTTTTCTTGCCTCTACGATCTTTGCTTCAGTTAAAATGATGCTGGAAGGCCTTTTTCCCTCTTCCATATTAATGACCCTCTTTTTCAATCTCACATGTCTTTGCTTTGTGCAGAAAGTACCAAGAGAGAATGGAACCTACAGCATATTATTCTCCGCACTATACAGACATGGAATCCGAGTTTTATTCGAGTGAGTAGCACCTGAAATTTCTCAAATCGTTAAAACAATATAGGTTTATGTTTATACCGACCTTAGACATGGTGGCAATAAAATCTTTTAGATTATTTTGCGATATTTGGTTATTTTCTTTTATTTTATTTTATTCTTTTATCAAATTAATTGCGTATTTTGTTCAATTGGTGACTGAGTGCTTATTTTTGCTAATGCACAAATTGTTTTAGTGTCAAGAAGCTGTGATAACTCTAGATTGTTAAGGAAGAAGCTTTTGGAGGAACAAGAATATGCACTTGAAATAGAGAGGAGGCTGGCAGAGCTGCGTTTTGTGCAAAAGCCTGTGGCCAGTCAGCCGCAATCTAGTTACTTCATGGATGGGCTAAAAGTATCAGAAGGTTTGTAATTCATTTCAACTCTTTAAGTTGTCTGCAAACCATTTTTCTTCTTTTACGATTTTAATTTAGTACTCCATGTTTTTCTTTCTTCTTGGTATATTTCTTATTGTTGTAGTGCATGCAGATAATTTCAACTTCCCGTCTGCAGAATGTTTCAATAATCTGTTGTATGCTCTAAACAGTGGGTCTACAAGTGATGATAAACCCAAGCACACAGAAACCAATTACACTGACCATGATAGGTATATCATGTATGAGTTAATTTTCTTCTTCCGATGGAAGGTTTTAAATCTTCACATTGTTCTATTTATCATCTGTCAATGATTGTTCCTGTTTGTATTTGTTTTCTGACAAGGAGGTGTCGTTGCTTCATTTTCCCTTTCATTGTGGCAGTCAAGGACTTAATCTCCCGGATAGCCCGTTTGCAACACGATAGCTAGTGGCATTTCAACACTCATATAGTTTCAGCAACGCAAAGATTATAGAGTTAGGTAACAGTTCAAATGCAACATATTTGGTTTGACAACATAACCTTCTTTCGTTTTCTTTGGCTTCATCAACTTTTTGGCAAAGTTTCCTGCAAGTACATACTGCCTACAGAAGAAACATTAGATGACATTCCTCCCTATCACGCACGGGTTGACGGACATAGTAAAGAAGAATTCGTGGATACGTAGAAGTATATGCAAGAAAGATTTACAGTTTCCTAGTGTTAAGTCACAGAAATAAGGCATGAAAGTGTCTGATGTAATATTTTAGTCTTTTAGTTGAACAAAGGATCTTAGAATATTTCACGGTTTCAGAAGGTTTTAAATTTATTAAAATCTGTGTCACATTAAGCGAAGATGAAATTACCTTGAACTATATGTTAGGTAGAAAATATACCAATTCTATAATTTCAATCAAAGTGGGTAGTTATATTTATTAATTAATTATTTTATTGCTACTGAAATGATTTATTTTTATTATTTTTTATTCTCTCGTTGAGTTTGAAGCTCCTCATTTATAATTGCTGCATAGAACAAAACAAAGAGAGGAAGTGTGCTTTTAATTTCAATTAATTTCCATGAATTCAAGGTTTGCATATATTTTTAATTTTTCTGTATTTTAGGCGAAGATTGCATTGTCATTTAACAAATTGTACTTTTACTTGAATGTGTTAATTGGGAAGATGAAACTACAGTATCTTACCACATGACATTGCTTAGTTTGGAGAGAGCACGGTCTTTGAGACTTCCACACCTTCGGATCATCAACACTTTTTTTCAAGATAAATGTTCTTCTAATGTCGAGAAAAATGGAGTATTGGTTTATGTATTTTTGTCTAATTAGAGTTTTATCTCAAAATTAAAAATTTGTGGAATATTGTTTTTTTAATTTGTCACAACGCAAAGTAATAATTCTTTTAATATATATGTGATCATAATTTTCTTGTTATTTGTGATTAGTGTGCGTTTTATAATACATGATAAAAAAATCTCTGTTGATGTGTTTTATGGTTTCAACACGGTTACACAGCCAATGGAAGGATCAAATCATAGGTCTCTTCGGGATAATGTTAGAGAGATTATTATTTAAACTAAATTTTATAAACTATGTAAGTGGGGTTGTTGGTAATTGGATTATTATATAAGTATTAATTAGTGTACTTATTTTTTATTAGTGACATATCACATTGTTTACAAATTTGGTTTAAAAAATTGATCTACTTAACATTACTTATTCGCAAAATGAATAATGCTAGGAGACCAAATTTTTAAACAAAATGATGTGTCACCAATAGAAAATATGCACATTAATTGACGTTTAATTAATAATCCAATCATCAACAATTACGTCATTTGATTCCACAATTTGGTTCAAAATTTTGGTCTCCCTAACATTACCCTCGCAAAATTATACGTTAAAATCATTCAAATCTAATTGAACTTATTTCTCAAACTCATATCTTTGAGTGGGAGTTGTTCATATAGCTAGGTTGGTGATTTTTCTGTTTTTGGTGGTTTTTGTCCACTGGTCAAGAAAATACGAGGAGCAATCTCGATGTTTGTTAAATGTAACTTATAGTAGTGCCTTATTGCCAATGCTTGCAAGATCATCAATGGGTTGTGTGATGTTTACCTCTTGGTGCTTTTCTGTTAGATTTACAATTAACTTTCAAAGTTAAGTTTTTGTGAATGTTATTTTTTCAGTTATTTGAATGTGGCTAATCCATATCTTCTGGCTTACATTTAACATGTCTACATCGTGCACGTTATTGATCGTTCTTAAGAAAAGTTTCTTTTGATTTTTCCCAAAGTAATGCTTAGTGGAGTAGAACTCACCTAAACGTGGTACATTTTTCCTTTATCATTGATTTACTTGATTATCTATACACTAGGTGACAAGTAAGAACGTCTTTTTTTCCAAGTTTCACAAGAACCAACCACCACAACATCCACAAATGAATATTGAGTAGGAATACTGCATTTTTAACTTCTTCTTTTTTTTTAAATTTCTAGTTATTAGAATGAATATATCATCGAAGACAACAAACATAATTAAATAAAAGTGTGGTAACTAAAAAAATCTGTGGATTATTCAAATAAAAATCTCAAAATATCAAAACTAGTAATAAAAATGCTGTAAGATATAGAAAGGACAAACCTGCAGTGTCCTTTGTCTCATTCACTGTCTCTTCCTTTCACTGCTAAATTTAGTTTTCCGAAATTGACATTCACAAAATTATATTTGAGGGTTTTCTATGATCTAAATAAGCAAACCGACCCTGGAATCGATAACGTGCAAGCTTCTGCCCGCAGACTGGATCAAATTATGCCCGCAAGCAGGGCCGGCTCTGGGTGTAGCCTAAGTAGGCAACCGCCTAGGGCCCCATTTCGAGAGGGCCCTCAATTTTTTTTTTTATGTATAAGGAAGTGTTATTGATATTCTAAAAATTTCATCATACACTCTTCACAAGTGTATTTTTCTTTCTAAATATAGAAGGTTTAGAATGTAAAATGAGAATTTTAGAGTGCCAATCATAATTTTCTATATATATTTATATATATAATTTTGTAGTTTGAGTAAAATATCTAAATATGAAATTATAAATATTTTTTTGGAACTTGCCGTGCAGCGTTTTGGGTGGGGGGCCCCAAAAATATTTCTTTTTAAATGTGTGTATATATATAACATATATAAATATATCTTTAGAGTTAGAATTTAATAAAATATTTCACATAATTGTCTTGAAACTTGGCGTACAAAGTGTCTTGAGTGGGGTGAAACTTCAGCAACAATTCAACTTTTTTTTTGGGAATTTAACGCACAACATACTGGTAGCAAGTCTGCGCCTGCGAATCGGTTCTTTCCCACTCCACTTACAGAGATCAGGTGCCCGATCAATGCTTCTCTTATCTTTTGCTTCTTTTTCTATAATTTAATTTGCGAGTGCTGTGTTTGTAAATATAATTAGGATTTTCGATTCTAGGGTTTATGATTTGTTTATTTCAATGCATATTGTTTATGCGAAATCAGAGTATTCAAACTTGTGGATGCACTTAATAAAGTAGTTAAATCCCTTCAAGGAGATACGTGGATTATGGGTGCACTTAACAAGGTTGGTTACTTTTTCTTCCTAACTAGTTTTGGTTCAAGATAATTCGAAGTTTCAATATTGAATTTTACTGTATTGTTTATGCACCTCGTTTTGTGTTGTGTCATTTGTATCAAACTTTTGTGTTGGGTAGTACATAAAATATGAATTTTAGTTTGTTTCTTTGTCAATTTGTTGTTTACAGAATATTGAATTTTAGTTATGTAAACTTAATTAATACATTTGCGTCCAAAAACGCGAGACGAGTAATATTTAAGTAATGTTTGCATATCTTTCTTCTTTGGATATGAATTCTAATGATTTTTGATGTAGAAATGAACTTTTTCATGTATTTAGCGAAATATTTTCTTATAGGTATAAATGTACAATGAGTTGGGTGTCAAAGAACTTTAGGGCCCCCACTCGAAGGCTCGCCTGGGCCCCATTTTTTCAGGGCCGGCCCTGCCCGCAAGTTTCGTTAATACAATTACGTTGGAGGAGGACTTCACTACCAAATGCCAATGCAATATGGTTGTATTATTAAAATCCTTAGCACAAATTGTATTCTAGCTTTTGCGATTGCTGGATGTATTTTTTGTGAGTATTGAGTTATGTGTTCTAGTCTTTAAACAATTTATCTCGTTTCTGTTGAAAAATAATAATATTTAGGTTCATTTTTATTGTTTGGGATTGGGCATTATCCCATCCAAATTAGGGTTTCTTTTGTTCTCTATAAATATGGCTTGTAGTTTAGTATGAGAATAAGTCAGTCATTTCGGTAATCTTGTTTACTTGTTTTCCGTTAATAAAGTAGTCTTCACAGTTACATTTCGTTTGTTTATTTTCAGCTGCTCCTTTGCGATGACTTTATGTGGTCTCGTTCAATTCGTGTGTCCGTAAAACTTAATTCTAGATCAATTTCATGGTCACTAGAACAATAAGCTCAATTGACATCTCTGTATTTGTATGTGTTGACCAATAAAATACTACTCTTATCTTTTTTTTGTAAAATTTTTTTAAGGAAACGGTTTAAAAAAAAGGGTAAAGATTATATGGAAGCCAACTGTGAGATCATGAGTTGAGGTCATATAATTCTAGGGTTACAGCCAGCCAAAAGCCTTGTGACGAGAATTGTATTGTCGCAACAGTGGTTGGGGGTGGTGACAATGTTAAGGGTGGTATCTGGGCCTTACAAAGGCCCTTTGGACTGAATATCTAAAGCCCAAATAAAGTACTTAAGTAATGGGCCCTATAAAGGAGAGCACAGATAAACCAACAGTCAGCAGCAAACAATACACTGCCGCTCCAAGTTACATTTCTGCAGAAAGGCATTCATAGATCTCGGGTTTTTATATATGAAACTTGCACTGGAAAGGCAGCTTTACATTCTAAAAACGAAAACACATCAACATTCAACAAATGTTATAGCAGTCAGATAACAAAACCACACATATACTAACAATATAAATAGAAACTTCGGACGTGCGTATTACAGGTAACTAAAAACAAAAAGTTTAGCAGAAGAGAAAGAAAAAAAAGGTTTACAAGCTAGCAGTGCTGGTTTCCGGGGTTTCATTGAGGATGAACAAGCAACAAAAAGTCATCCTACGGATGACGGATGAAGCATAGAGTAGGTACAAAAAGTGCAAATACAAGAATGCGCCCTTGCGTTTTAAATCAATTGCACTTAGTAAAGCTTCTTGTTTGTCCACTTGAGCGTCGCGAAGATACAAATACACTACAACCTGTAATGAGTTGGTCAATCATTAGAAACTATAAAATCATATAAAACAATGTAATGAGAAAATATCTAGAGAAAGGGCAGTAAATAGAACAATGTAACAGATACATCATGTTGTATTAAATCAATTGTTTACTAATGTGAAGGAATTCAGTACGGATAACCAAAGATGTTAACATTCAAGTGGCAGACCAATTATTCCTCAAACAACTATCGTTTCTTGTTCAATTAGAAATAAATTACCTTAAGTTCCTCAAAGAATAAATAGTATATATAAATATTAATCACCTTAAAAGTATAGAACTCCACGATGAGAGTGTTTTATCTTTTCCGTCACAAGCAGTTAATACTCATCCAGATGCTTTGACCTGGAGCGTAACCTTCTACACAAAACTGGAGCAGCTCCGGTATAAACAAATAATGGCACTGGAGTGCACAACGACAACCTATATACTCTATATGAGAAACAAACTAGCCACCCAAACCAAAAACTGTCAAAAACCTGGAAACCTTCTTATTCCAGATTTGTGATAAGCGGGGGCTCTCAACTTCATGGCAACTTTGTTAACAATGTCATACCTTGAAATTTACCAGCATATGAAGTTGCTAAGGGAGGATGCTTGGCTCATCAAACACGTGTCAGTAACCCACACATACTTTAATGGAGGATGTTATCCCTTTCTTTCATATTTTTTGCAAACTCTTTGAGCAGTAAGCTCTGCCGGAAAGCCAAATATTTATCTAAGCTAGTTCCAGCCCATTGTTGACAGAAGCATTCATCAGTTGGGACCAATGAACTTAGAGGAAATGGCCCCTTAGGAGCTTTCTGCAGAGAAACCAAGAACCTATGTCGAGGGCGAATTCTCTGGTCTAATGACAAGCTTAGGTACATAGGATATTTGGTCAAGGAATGCACTTCGTTATGAAGTTCATTTATCAAGTACTTGTACTTCGGTTTTAAGTTATCCTCCAGTGATAGGGATAGTACCTGCAAGGATATATGTCAGAAATCGACAAGGAACATTGGTAAAGATTCAGAAAATTAACTTGTGAAGTGGGAAGAAGCAAGAAAGCTATTTTTCTTCTTCTTCGGAACTTGACAGGTTATCAGTAAAGGAAGTCATGAATCATAGTACTCCAAAATACATAAACATGAAAGAAAAATTGTTTCTTGTCACACAAGTATGAATAAATCCCATCCAAATAGAAAGAACGCAACAATAATCCAATGGGCATAAAGGAAAGTAAGCATACCTGTGTTAGACTAGTTAAAACTTTCAAGATGTCAGAATTACACATCCCAATACTCCTAAGGAAATTGATCCTGGGCAATAGCCCATCATCAATGCTATAGTGGAGGAACTGAGGATGTTTTTTAACCATCTTCACTATACTATCTCTGGTTGCTCCTATTTCCTTAGAAAGAAATAGCAGACGAGTATTCCATGATATATCAATCCGCTGAACCAGAATTTGAGGGCTTAACTGCACAACTTTACCCAAATCCTTTTCCTTAATCCCAACCTCTTCAACTAAGTATCTCACAGTTGGTTTCAACGAGTTCTCAACACTATAGGAGAAGAGGGATGGAGTAGCAGCAATAATCTGCCCGACCCTGGAATTCGGAATACCCAGACTCATCAGGAAAGCAACATGGGACTTCAAATTGTTCTCAACTGTATATTCGAGGATCTGTGGCTGCCTCAAAATCATTCTTCTTACATCTCTCTGTTTGACACCAACACTCAACAAATATTCCAACCTTTCCTTTGCTGAGCACACATTTATTTGAAGAGAAGGCATATGTCTCTCATACATTTGAATAAAGTGTGATTCCTTAAGCCCAAATGTGCTTAGATAATCAATAAGGGGTAACCACTTCTCATCCAATTGGACTTCTTCTGACAGTCGAGGGAATCTATCCTCCATAGCCTTCCTTGTTGCTAGCTGAAATCAAATAAAACAAATCAGCACTTTCGTATGAAATGGTGTACAAATGTTCAACTATAATTGATCATAGAATTTGAAAGCTCTTCATGTCAATCCACAAGCTACCTTTCCCTTGCGAGGAACATCCACGGAAGTGACTTCTTTTTTTTTGCTTGGACTATAATTGTAGTCTTCCTTGTTACTCTTCTCTAGAGTGCGCTTGCTGTTTCTGCCATCCAAATGACCATTGGAAAACCCCTTGTGGGATTTGGGCCTCTTTCTACTAACATCAAAATCTGAAATTTCCGCAAAGTCATCCTGGGGAAGCAATCCACACAGAAAATTCAGATGATGTTCAAAAAAAAAAAAAAAAAAAAAGCTACTCGTGTCATATATACATTCATACCAAACTAACATTTCATCCAATAGCTTATCACATCACATATAATTATAAACAACTGATCACAACCCAACAATCAATTTTCCGAATGTTGGGTGACGAAATGCGAAATACTTTCAAGCTCATCGTCTTTCATTATACATTTAGCTTGTTGCATACATTTTCAAGAACCCAAAAAGCTTGAAAGGAAAAAGAAAAAACCCACAAAACCAGCATCAACCTCAATCCAATAAGCAACCAAATGAAGGGAAAAACCAACAACTCCAAAAGAAAAAAACTTGAAACTACAAATTAACCTATACAAACAAATGGGCAGTACCAAAAAGTCAGCATAACTGAAGCAGCAGCATTCTTATTATGCTTATAATTAATGAAAAACAAACAAATGGGGGTGCAGAATAATTTACTCACATTGAGCAACCAATCGTCGTCGGACACGTCAGTAACACGAGAGACCTGGTCGTCGTCGTCTTGGTCGTAGGGGGTGAGAGGCTGGCCATAGCGGGACCGGCGGTTGGACTTGAGAATTTTGGGGTTGGAGTGGGTGGAGAGCACCACGAAGCGGCAGCTGGAATTGGACCTCCTTTTGCGACCAGAGAGATTGGAGAGAGTAGTAATGATGAACTGGGATTGAGAGAAGAGTTTCAGACAAGAAGAGGAGGAGGAGGAATGGGAGGAGGGGCAGAGAGAAAAAGGTACCATTTTACTAGATAGAGGAAGAGAGACAAAGAATATACCCTAAAACCCTCTACAGAATTATCTATATTATCGTTATCTTCTTCTTTTTTTTCTTTTTTTTTTTAAAAAAAAAAAAGAAAAGAAAAGAAGAGATAACTTGTGGCACATTATGATTATGCACTCTTTTTGGGCCAAAGAAGTTATAAAAATTTCACTCTGCTAGTGACCACAGTTAAGCAGACTCATCGGCTCGAAGCATCGAATCCGGAACCTTTCACATTTTTTGTTTATTGAGGAACCGCATTCCGTGTCTCTTGTTGTGGTTATTATCTTTTTATTTTTATTTTTTTGGTGAATGTGGTTATTACTTTCTTATGCTGTCAAAAGGATCAGGATCATCTCCTGAGCTAAGGGTAAGGATCCTCCTGAGCAGGTCCATCGGACTGTTCAAATTTTATCTAACGATTACAATTATTATAACTTTTAGAGGGACTCTATTTTTGTAACCATTGGATAAAATTTGAATGACCTGATGTGCTTACTCAGGAAGATCCTCACTCTTAACTCAGGAGAGAATCTTGATCCCTGTCAAAATATATCTTTTTTGGGTACAGAGTCTCACAGACTTCAGAGACAAAAATAAATTTCTTTTTTCCTTTTTTCTTTCCTGATCAGCTCCTAACCAAACTATTTTTCGACTCTTACACATTATTTTTATTTTTTACTATCAAACGGATAAACAATTAGTAACACAATTAAACATAGATGTGTAGAAAAATAAAACTAGTGTGTTTATCATATCTTTTTTTTTTTTTAGGTTGAAGTGTCAATTTAGTCTCTAATTACCTCAGTGAAAATTAAGTCTTTGAATTATTTTTCGGTAAAATAAGTCCCTAAATTCATTAAAAATTGCTAATTTCATCCCTATTATTATATTCAAAACTATTTTATCTAATTTTTCTTCAACTTAAGTCACCTAACACACTTTAGAGTGTAATATCATCATTTTCTTGCCTATAAGCCCTTAAAATTTCATATAGGTTACGAATTTAACGTTTAATTTACCGTCCAAAGTTAACTTCATATACTATTTCTTTTTGAAAATTACCAATCTACCCTATAATGTGTATCACATGCAAGTAACATGGCCTAAATTGAAGGAAAATTGAATATAGTATCTTTGAATATAATATTAGGAATATAATTGGCTGATTTTTAGAATTCAATGACTGATTTTTCAGAAAAAAAAAATAGTTTAGGAACAATTTTCACTTAGGTAATAATTCATGAACTAAATTAGCAATTCATCCTTTTTTTTTAAATTTGGTAAGACATGCCTCAACCCCGTTACCCTCCAAACACAAGGATGGGCACGTGATGGTCGATACCCGAAGGTGACGAAGCCATTTTAATATCCATGCAAGTTATGAAGAAAGAACATATGTAAATGAAATAAGTAAATTTAAATATAATGAAATATGAAATGCATGCAAGCCTAATATCTTTATAAAAACATGCAATTTGAGAAGGGTCCACTGATAGATAGTTTGTCACCAAAGAGCCGTTCAAGCTAGAAAGAATGGGGTCGCTGCTAACAACGCACCTCGGAACGAGACGAGCAGATTGGTACCTTTCTTGACGACTAACTCACCATGGTTTGGCTGAAAAATGGCCTGGAAGGTCGTGGGTTCACCGGAAAACTGGTATTTCGTCGAATTTCTGAGTAAACCTTAGGAGGCCCAACCGAGATCGGAGTTGGTCAGAAAAATGGCTAGAAGGTGGCAAAAGGACCATGGATTTGAAAATTTCCAGAGTTAAACAGTGACTTCCTTTGTATTTTTCGTGTTCCTACATCACCAAAACCACCCAAAAACTTACTAATTGTGAACCTTGACACGATCTACAATGATATGGACCAATTTTGAGATTTACCTTCACTGGAAACGGCAAGAATTCACCAGAGAAAAAGGTTGCACAGTAAAGGTTCTACTGTGCAAAGAAAGGGAAATGAGTGTGTGGTGAACTCGCCATGCTTGGGGATTCTTGACGTGGTGCTTGGGTGGTGGTGCGCTGTCGTGGACGAAGAGAAAAGGGAGAGTTCGAAGGTGAGATGAGCGAGAGCACGGGAGAAGCGAGAAATGAGAGGGCGGGAGAGTGATGATGAAAAGGAAAGAAGAAGAAAAATAAGAAAATAAAGAGAGGGAAAGAGATCTTGGGACAGGGAAGGAACACCCCAAAAAAATGGGGAATTAGACACGTGTCAGCCAAGGGAAGATCCAAAATGGAGAAATATCTTTTAATGTGAATTTGCATAAATGCCCTTGACGTTCAAAAATTTGTAAAAACTTCGATTTAGCTCCGAATTCAAATCTGCTTGCGCCTACACATTCGTATTGATGAGTGCTACGTGAATAAATTAAAAGAAAAATTCCTACATTCATAAAATGAGAGTCAACGCTTTCGTTGTTAGGGGTATTTTTGTAAATTTAACTAATTAAAACTTAAAATTTAAGACGGGTTGTTACAATTTACCCCATTAAGAAAATTTCGTCTTAGCTATGGTTCTGCGCGATAAACACTTTCCTGGGCAATCATTTTGGGAGGCGCGGTTGGGAAGGAATTCTTCAGAGGGATTGGAAGGTATTATTGAAGTGGAAATGTTGTTAGAGCGAAGGTTGAGATGGAGAGTGGGGGATGCGATGAGCATCCGGATTTGAGATGATCCTTGGATACCGAAGCCACCAACATTTAAGGTTACTCCAAACCATAACCTTCAGGCTAAAATGGTGATGAAGTTTGTTTGTACCATACTTAGGGCCTCCGTATTTAGATCTCGTATAAATACTCGGGGGACTCAAATGTAATTATGTAATAAATGAAGGGGCAAATATGTAATAAGTGAGAAGCCCTTATTCTATAAAAGGATTCCTCACTCTCCTTATTAGGGGAGGCCAAGAGAGAGGCTAAGTCTTAGGCCATGGGAAGAGAGCCTGACATCCCCAAGAAAGGCTCATATCCAGCAACCCCCTTACACTCTCAAACTCTCTTTTTCTCTAGGGGACTCCCCCTCACCCTTGTAATCCATACATACAGTTAAAGAGAAATACAATCAACATCAGTGTGGACGTAGCCCAAACATTGGGGTGAACCACGATACATCTTGTGTTCTTCACTTTCTTGCAGATTCATAGTCGGATTTACGTTGTTCTAAGACCCATCCGGTTTTGTGCATCAACATTTGGCGCCGTCTATGGGAATCGACATGACAAGCCATGTCGGTTCTCTCTCAAATTTTCATCTCACCACCGTGAAACCTTCATAACCTCACCACTGTCCACGGTGGATCTGCAAAACCCAAGAGACAACCACACCCACTCAACAGTTTTCCTATTTCATCTCCATCGTTCGACTTACATATTATTCTTTTCACTTATCTAGTTCTGATATATATAATACTCTTTGTCCTTGGAAAGACTCTGAACTCTGTTTGCTCAGAAACCAAAATCATTAATCTACTCGCTAAGTGTTGTTAGGTTTCTGAGAAAGTTTCAATCTTTGTATTCGTGTTGTTAGGATTTCATTTGGGTTGTCGGGTTTGGACATGGAGACCGGAATCATCGGAGTGTCGGAGTCGGGTCTGGATGCAAAGAATGAGAAGAGGGTTTTGAGGGCGGAGATCGATACTTCGGCCCCTTTTGAATCGGTTACTGGAAGCCCTCTCAGCTTGCTAATAAGCCTTCTGAACATCTGAACCTGCGACTGCTAAGTCTGAGAGAGATGGAACGGAACAACATTTTCACCATCACACTCATTTGCCTTCTTGTCGCCAACATCGGAAGATAGGCTCCATCGTCCGCGCCTACTAACTCTCCTGCTATTCCAACCACCACCCCTCCAGCTACTACACCAGCTGCAGCTCCTAAGCCCAAGTCACCATCTCTGGTTGCCACCCCCAAATCTTCTCCCACTCCGGCGTTGGTTCCACCCAAGCCGGCCGTTGCTCCGACTCCCAGCAAGACCAAGAAGTCGAAGCACAAGTCTCTGGCGGCTACTCCGACTCTAGATGTGGCCAGCCCGCCTGCGCCAGAGGGACCTGATGCTTCGTCTCCCGATGCTGTTTTCGCAACTGTGTTCCTTCACTTATTACAGGAAGAAGGTGAGGGAGTGCCCGATCTCAAGGACAATCAAGGACAATCCCGATCTCGACGCCAAGCCTTCGAGTCCTTCGGAATCCATCTCCTCTCCAAAACAACGACGTGGTGGAAAAGAGTGACGTCGTCATTTTCTCGGTCAAACCTCAAGTTGTTAAAGATGTAGTTTTGTAGTTAAGGCCGCTGCTTTCCAGGAAGAAGCTGCTTGTTTCAATTGCTGCTGGTGTCAAATTGAAATATCTGCAGGAATGGGTAGGTCACAGCCGATTTATTAGGGTAATGCCAAATACTCCTTCAGCTGTCGGTGCAGCAGCTTTAGAAAGTGTCAAAAAAACATCCATGGCGCCACTGGTTCAGAGCTCTCAACCATGGGTCGAAAAATATTGGCCGAGACAAGTGAAAGATGTAGCGCAGCAGGACGGGGTGGTCCGAGTCCTCACCAACACCCTCGAGACATCAAATTGTCCTCACATGCTCTTCTATGGTCTGCCGGGTACTGGGTTGGGATCACTTGCTTCGAGACAGCAATAGGGTTGGGATGCTTGCTTCGAGGCCCATAGCGTCAAGGCTCTTCCTCCTATTTCAAATCTCAACAATAAGGACAAGTTGATCTTACTGGAGTAAAGAAAAAGAAAAAAAGATATGAGAATAATGGAGAAAAACAGAGACAAAAAGTAGAAAGCAAGCATGGCTGCCCACCCACTCCATTGTCTAAAAAGAGGGCGCGCTGTCGACCACCCACATGCAAAAACAAGGAATAAGGGGAAGCTTTGCTCTGCGAGAGCACATGGGAAAGCAAAAGCAAAACAGAAAAACAAAAGCAAAGCAGAGAAACAAAAGCAAAAGCAGAAAACAAAAGAAGATAAAAAAGCAGACACAATTACGGTGGTGATGGCATGCAGAAAGGGGAATTATGGGCGTGACCCATTGAGCAGAGGGTCGGATTTATTTTTGAATGATGTGATTTATTTTTCTTATCTTTTGGAAACATCTGTATAACCCCATCAGAGGGTAATAAAAAAAATAAAAAAAAACGACAAGCCCAAAATAATGGGCTGGATTGTTATGTGGAGGGCGAAGACCCATATGCCCAAAAGAGCCAGGCCTTATGGTTTCAAAATTAAAACCTCCATCCCTCCACTTAAGGTTCACCCCTATATTATCACCAACCAGGTGATCAAAAGTACGTCCAGTACTCCAAAATTATTCGGCAGTCTGCCGCTATTATGACCAACTAGGTGATCAAAAGTACGTCCAGTACTCCAAAATTATTCGGCAGCCTACCACTATCATCACCAACCAAGTGATCAAAAGTACGTCTAGTACTCCAAAATTATACATGACCATCACTCATGTCAATCCAAAATTATACATGAGCATCACTCATGTTAATCATACATAAACATTCATGAGCATCACTCATGTCAACATACATGAGCATCACTCATGACAATCACCATCATACATAAGCATCACTCATGTCAATCATACATAAACATTCATGAGCATCACTCATGTCAATCATACATAAACATTCATGAGCATCACTCATGTCAACATTCATGAGCATCACTCATGTCAATCAACATAAACATTCATGAGCATCACTCATGTCAATTAGCTTCAAAAGCTTCATTTATAGAGCTCCAGCTTCGAAAGCTTCATTTACAAGAGCTCCAGCTTCAAAAGCTTCATTACAAAAGCTCCAGCTTCAAAGCTTCACTTGTAAAGCTTCACCTACAAAGCTTCAGTGCAGGGTATACAAATACTGCCTCCGAACAACTGCCACTTCGGCCCATATAAGGATTGAATTTGAAGTCTCCAGCCAACAGACTCTATTGACTGAAGACTTGGGGGACTACACTATGCACCATATATTGGATTTCCGCAACTGGGCCTCATGAAAAATACTTGGGGGACTTAGCCCATTATTTATGTACTGAGGAGTGAACCCTTATTCTATAAAAGGGACTCCCTCACTTTCATTAGAGAGCACCCATGAGCATCACTCATGTCAATCAACATAAACATTCATGAGCATCATTCATGTCAATCAACTTCGAAAGCTTCATTTACAGAGCTCTAGCTTCATTTACAAAAGCTCCAGCTTCAAAGCTTCACTTTCAAAGCTTCACCTACAAAGCTTCAGTGCATGGTATACAAAGACCACCTCCGAACAACTGCCACTTCGGCCCATACATGGATTGAATTTGAAGTCTCTAGCCAACAACCTCTATTGATTGAAAACTTGGGGGACTACACTATGTACCATATATTGGGCTTCCAGAACTGGGCCTCATGAAAAATACGTGGAGGACTCTAGCCCATTATTTATGTACTGAGGAGCGAACCATTATTCTATAAAAAGGATTCCCCTACTTTCATTAGAGAGCACCAATTATTTATGTATTAAGGAGCGATCATTTATTCTATAAAAGGGACTCCCTCACCATCATTAGAGAGCATCACCACCTGCTGAGCAACTGCCTCGCCGTGAGCATCAACTCTTAGCCCATCACTTATGTATTGAGGAGCGAGCCCTTATTCTATAAAAGGGACTCCCTCACCATCATTAGAAAGCATCGTCGCCTGCTAAGCAACCGCCTCACCGCGAGCATCAACTCTAGCCCATCATTTATGTATTGAGGAGCGAGCCCTTATTCTATAAAAGGGACTCCCTCACCTTCAATGCCACAAGCCGAGCCAACCAAGGCAACATAAGCCACAAACCGAACAGTCTCGCAACATGTGTTACATCTAGTTGAACATTATTTCAGATTGAGCATCGTCTCATATCGAGTATCAGTTCAAGACGACATTTAGTTACTTCGGCCCATACATTGACTGAATTTCAAGTCTCCAGCCAAAAGACTCTCTTGACTGAATACTTGGGGGACTACTGTTTGTACCATACTTAGGGTCTCCGTATTTAGATCTCGTATAAATACTCGAGGGACTCAAATGTAATTATGTAATAAATGAAGGGGCAAATATGTAATAAGCAAGGAGCCTTTATTCTATAAAATGACTCCTCACTCTCCTCATTAGGGGAGGCCAAGAGAGAGGCCAAGTTTTAGGCCTTGGGAAGAGAGCCTGACATCCCTAAAGACAGGCTCATATCCAACAACCCCCTCACACTCTCAAACTCTCTCTTTCTCTGGGGGACTCCCCCTCACCCTTGTAATCCATACATATAGTTAGAGAGAAATACAATCAACATCAGTGTGGACGTAGTCCAAACATTAGGGTGAACCACGATACATCTTGTGTTATTTACTTTCTTGCAGATTCATGGTCGGATTTACGTTGTTCCAAGACCTATTCGGTTTTGTGCATCAACAAAGTTAATGAACGAAGATAGATTAGCGTGGAATGAGGAGTTGCTAGGCGCACATTTCGCATTGGAGGATGTGAACTAGATTTTGGGTATCCCTATTCGTAGACGAGGATGTCATGACCGGATCGTTTGGCATTTTACTAAATATGGGGATTATACGGTGAAGTTTGGGTATAAAGTAGCGATGAAGATGATGGAGGCGGGGGAGTTGGGAAGGAAGGCGAAGGGTTTGACGAGTGAGCGGGACAAAAACAACCACACGTGGATGAGGTTTCGGCAATTGAGGATTCCAAATAAAATGAAGATTTTATTATGGAGGTGTTGTAACAATGCTTTGGCTGTGTGCTATAACTTACAAATAAGACATATGCGAGTGCCTGATGTGTGTGCCAACCGTGCAATTCAAATAAAGACGGAGAATCACTTGGTTTTTTAATGTGAATTTAGTCAGGCTTTCTAGTTTGGGATTTTGGTTCAACTAAATTTGCAGGAAGTAACGGGTGTGGATTTCTTGAAAGTTGGAAGAAGATTTGCTTAAAGGTTCAGGATGTTGAGGACAAGGATGATATTCTTTAGAGTATTGTGTTTGGATTATGGCGTATTTAAAAGTGCAAAAATGCCATGATTTTCAATAATTGTCATCTTGTGAAGGCTTTAGAATTGTCGAGGAAACAAGTGGTAGAGTTTCAAGAAAGTGAGAAGGTGGTTGATGAGGGAAGAAGCACGGTGAATAGGAGTACAATGGTAAAGATGGTGGGGGTGCGGGATGGATAGCACAAACCACAGTTTGGTACACTTAAACTCAATTGTAATGCTACTTGGTGTAGTAAATGAATGCGTGGGGCCACAAGGTGGGTGCTCTGTAATTTTGTTGGTTAGCTGGTGGTTGCAGGAGGGACAGGGAAGCTGCAGTTGTCCTCTACCATGATGGCAGAGGCGGCTGCCATTAGGGAGGCACTGTAGTTTTTTAAAGAGGAAGGATATTGTACTTTGGTTGTTGAATCTGACTCGAAATTGGTGATTCAGATGGCCAAAAGGAAGATAAGTGTGGAGGTGTCATTGGAAAGTTCATACATGATATTTAGGTTATTGCAAATGAAGTAGGGATTGTTTTGTTCATGTTTACTTGTAAGGAAGATAACCGAGTGGCGCATTCTATAGCTATGTTTGTTCAAAAACATAACGGATCATTTAGCTAGGATTGTATTGGCCCATAGTTTCTTTTCAATATTCTAGCTAAAGACGTAAACCTTTCAACTCGTATTTAATGCAATCTATCTTTATGATAAAAAAAGTGATGTAAAGAATGTTTGGCATGATTTTATTAAAATGTCTTCATGCATGCTCAAGTGTTAAAAATAAAAAAGAACTTTATATATCCTGTGTGGCATGCCATGATTTAAAAAAAGACTGAACTCCATCGTAACTAACGGGAACCGCACCACACCCTCAACTCTGAACTCAAGCATGTTATTTTGACATATGTCCTCTACATAACGGGAGCTTTAACATTGTTAGGTTTGCATCGGATTGAAAAATTATAATTTAAAAGGAAGAACAAAAAGCGTGCAATATCTACACACCCCTTTTTTACTTCTACACACCTTTCTAATTTTTGACCGTCCGATCGGATGAATTGAAAGATCAAATGACAGAAATTAATAAGGGGTGTGTGAGAAGTAAAAAGGGGTGTGTGGATAGCACACCCCAAGACAAAAAGGAGCCAAATAGCCATTGGTACCTCCCCATAACCAACCATGAGCCACCCAATTCGTCAGCCACACCAACTTGCCGGCGACTGTTTGTTTTCTCTCCACGGCTTGAAAAAGCTCTCTCTTTCTCTCCTTCCCTCATCTATGATTCTCTCTCTCTCTTCTTTTCTTCATCTTAAAAAACTAAACCTGAACTTACAAAACCCGATCGAGTTCAAATTGTAGATTCACGAGTTCCCTGTCTGCCGTCATCGAAGACTAAAACTTTCCTGCAAAACTAAACTCAGAACCCAACAAGCATTGTAACTGACAGGAACCGCACCACGCCCTCAACTCATCAGCACCATCAGCCACCACCACATCTTTCTTCCGATCTCTGTCTCGTTCCCACAAAAATCTACCCCCACCAAAACCCACGAAACATTGAGATCTCTATGTCTTATGTTGGATCAAACGCCCCGTCCTCTGAGACCAATCCCCACCCAAGGCCAACCCGAATCTGTGAAACCAGGAATAGAAAAAGAAGAGAGAGAGAGAGAATGAGAGAAAAGGAGAAATGAATGTGGCGAGATGAGGGGTAAATTGCTCATAGTTGTTATTTCTATTTAGTTCTGATTAACGACTTTTTTTTTAGTACAATGACATATTTTACACTAAGGGGAGGGGTAGTTCGCCTGAGTTACACAATGAGCAACCTAATTTAGTATCAAATTTGCTATTTACGAAATCCAAACTTAAGACCTTTCACTTACAAATAAGGAGAAATACCACCAAATCATAGTACTGAGTGGTGTCAGTTCTGATTAAAGAGTTAAAATGGTAATTTCATTGCGTTTTGATCAACAATTAGGGTTCTATTAATATGTAGGTTAGATAACACACTAAATACCTAAGTTGTATTCCCACTCTCCATGTAAAATTTCCTAATTGAGTGTTATCCACATTTATTCCCTGATGAGTGGGTATGTGTTAACCAACGTGGCACATTTTGTAATGGTGGTGACAATCAGCCTATGTCTTTTCTCTCTCTCTCTCTCTAATCACTACCAGGGGCTATTGCGAGTGGCATATTTCCTCATTGTGGCAATGGAAGCCTCAGCTTCTTCCTCCATACTCATGCAAAAACCAAGCATTTTCAACAGCAATCTATTATTTGAAAGCAGCACCATCCCAAGTGTGCAAGCTTTACCAAAAAACCATGCAACACAAAAGCTTGAAGGATTGCAGCGATTGAATATATTTCGGCTGTAGCTGATCCCACCCCTGTCATCATCACCTGGCAAATTGCTGTCAGAGATATAGGTATATATATATACATATATATATATATATATATGTATATGTATGTATGTATGTATTCATCCTTATATTTTATATGTTTGTGCTTTAGTTTTAGTGCTTTAAATTTTTGTTAATATTGTGCAGCTGGAGGTGCACCTTTTGTGGTCGCTGGAATTGAATTCAGCAAAAGAATAGTGAGTTCATGAATATTGCATGAACAATATATGTATAAATAAATGGGCTTATAATCCAATAAATCATATGTTTGTATTGTATAATATGTTATTGTTTATGATTTATGTGTGCAAATGGGGAATTTGTAGATAGTGTTGAATTGTAAGTTATGAGCTGTTTTAGAAATAAGCCTTGTTCTAAATTGTGTATTCACTTAGTCTAGAATATTGACAAGTGTAAGGCAAAATGATGTAAGGCTATGGATGCCATTAGGGGTGGGTTCGGTACGGTTACCGTACCAAAACCCTCGTACCAATTACCGTACCAAACTTTCGGATTGGTAAAATCTATTACCATTACCATACCAAACTTTCGGTATACCGAAGTTCGGTATTGCCAAATGTTCGGTTGGCATTGTATGGCAATGGTAATTGCCACTTTGTTTTGGGACAAAATTTGTTTTTGCTTTTTTAACCCAATTCAAGGGCAAAACTTTTTTAGTGTACCTTTATCTCATACATTGTAGCCTAAATTAATCTATTATTCATCATTTACAATTCACACACACAATAATTCAAATGATGCATCAAGATTCATGATGAAAATTAAGCTTACAATCCAAATAGAAGTTACAAACCAAAACAAATAGAAGTTACAAACCAAAACAAATAGAAGTTTCCCCCATGCTAAAGATCTTCTCTATCCTCCATTGGTTCAAACACACTTCTAGAACTTTCCCAATGTCTTCTCCCTTATGACCCGTGATCTTTATGAAGTTTATGATCCGTTTGTGCAACTTTCATTCACTATCCATGAAGTGAGCGGTAACTACCATGTAGTTAATGTTTTGTACCGATGTCCAAGTATCGGTTGTGATACTTACCTTTTGATTATGCATTGCTTCAAATAACTTAGACTTCTCCAACACATATAAATCCCACACATTGGCCGCAATCTTCTTCCTATTTGGAATCTTGAACCGAGGTTGAGCCTCTTTCATCATATCAAATTATTAGAATATTATAAATATGTGTTATATAATTATATATATTATATAATTTATAAATTATATATTATATTATATGTTCGGTACGGTAAGGTAATACCGTGGTAATGATATCCATTACCAATACCGTACCAAGAAATTTCGGTACGGTACAATACCGTACCATTACCGATCGGCACAAAATCGGTATGGCACGGTTGGTAATTCGGTTGGCACGGCAATTTGGCAAAAAAATCCACCCCTAGATGCCATGTGTGAGAATCCTAGATTATGATTGAATGAGTGGCTGAGATCATTTGGTTGTAATTGAGATTATTCCAGCTGTGTAACTAACTGGGATACTGAGCATATATTGTTGCAGTCCCACGGTTTCAGTGTGAATGAAATAGAAACATTCCTCTGCTAATTTGTAGAGAAGAGAATATCAATACCACTCTTATCTTCTTCTTCTTAGATCATCATTTTCTCTTAGAATAAGAATGCGTGATGATGAATCTAGAGAGTGTTTTGGTCTGAGAATCAAGCTCGCAAGTATCTGGGCTTGCTCAAATTCTGACAAAGTATATTAAAGCTTAGAAAAGGTTGGAATTTATCTTAATCCAGCAAAATTGAAGTGTGAAATGGCTGGATCTAGAAGCTCTAAGGTGCGAACACCGATTTTCTCTGGTGAAAATTATGAATTATGGAGAATCAAGACGGTAACAATTTTTAAATCTCACGGGTTGTGGAGATTAGTTGAAAAGAGGGTCACGACATCAAATTCAAAGAAAAAGAAGAAGGTCGAAGAGAGCTCAGAAAATGAAGACGATGAACAAGCAACGGTTATGCAAGATGCAAAAGCTCTGTATATTATACAGAGTGCAGTTTTTGATCAAATATTTCCTCGAATTGCCAATGCAGATTCAGCGAACATGGTCTAGGATCTACTATATGGAGAATATCATGGTGGTGATCAGGTACGATCGGCTAAATTCCAAAATCTCCGACGTGAATTTGAGTATATTAGAATGCGTGATGATGAATCATTATATGGGTATCTTACTCGTTTGAATGAACTAATTAATCAAATGAAGACATTTGGTGAGGTGTTATCGAATGTAAGACTTGTGCAAAAAGTTTTAATCAGTCTTAGCAAACCTTATGATCTCATTTGTCTTATGATTGAGAATACAAAGTGTATAGAGATTGTTGAATTACAGGAGGTTGTTGCAATTCTCAAAAGTCAGGAACAATGTTTGGATTTGCATTCATCTGATACCACTGAGAAAGCTTTTGCATCTCTCTCTGTGAGTCCAAAGAATCAGGTTAAGGGAAGCAGTTAATCTAGTGCTTTCAAGAGTAAAAAGAACTGTACTTCTAGAGGAAAGAAATAGGAGCCTAGAACTAAATTGTGCGAATAAAATGGAGGTTGCAGGAAATCTGTTTTTTTGTAAATAGTGTAATCATTGATACAAAAGTCAATGGTGAATGGTACATTGATAGCAAGTGTAGTAATCACATGACAGAGAATGCAAATCTCCTTGTTGATGTGAGAGCTAATATAGCAGGAAATGTACAAATGCCAACTGGAGAATTAGTAAGTGTTGCAGGAATGGGGACACTAGTGATTGAAACCAACAGAGGTAGAAAATATATCATGGAGGTTATGTACTTACCTGGTTTAAAGGATAATTTGCTAAGTGTGGGACAAATGGATGAGCATGGATACTATCTTTTATTTGGAGGTAGTATGTGTTGTGTTTTTGATAGTCCATCATTTGACAGTCTTACGATAAATGTCAAAATGAAAAGAAATAGATGTTATCCATTATCTCTATTGCCTGAAGATCGACTTGTGTTGAAAGCCAATGCTACTCACTGCTCTAGAATCTGGCATAAAATATTAGGGCACCTACATTCTAGATGGCTCACTTAGCTAAGGGACAAAAATATGGTGCATGGATTACCATACTTGGAAGAGTATAATGAAGTGTATGAAGGTTGTCAATATGGTAAGTAGCACAAGGAAAGTTTTCCAAAAAAAAAAGCTTGGAGAGCTACTTCTCCACTTGAATTGGTTCATGTAGATCTCTGTGGACCAATGAAGAATGAATCTATTGCAAGGAATAAATATTTCATGCTGCTAGTGGATGATTACACTAGAATGATGTGGGTATATTTTCTGAGGTATAAATCAGAAGCTTTCAATTGCTTCAAGAAGTTCAAGGTCATGACAGAGTTGCAATATGGCTTTAAGGTGAAATGTTTGAGAAGTGATAGGGGTGGAGAGTTCCTATCTTCAGAATTCACTCAATTTTGTGACACTGAGGGTATTCAAAGGTAGTTGACACTTGCCTACACCCCACAACATAATGGAGTGGTGGAAAGGAAAATAGGACTGTGGTAGAGATGGCAAAATCCATGTTACATGTACCATCTAAGTTAAGGCACAAACTTTAGGCTAAGAGTGCTAAAGGAGTGTTTGTTGGCTATGCAACATGTGAGAAAGGTTACAAAGTTTTTGATCCTATCTCTATGAAACTTGTGCCATCTAGAGATGTTGTTTTTATGAAGATGCATCTTAGTGCTGGAAAGATAACTCAGAGAGGAAGGTCACAATACTTGAATGTGAAACACAGACTGAAATTGCTTCCAGGGTTGAAAATGTGCCTAGTACCCCTAGTACTTCCAATGTCTTGTCACCAACAATGCATAGTGAAACTTCTTGCAGAAATAGCTATACTCAGCCATCTTTGATATCGTCTACATGTGAATCACCCGGTAGCATTGATAGAAACATAAGTAATGCACAGCCTTATGATCATACGCCACTAAAATGGAGAAGACTGGATGATGTGCTTACACAATGCAATCTGTGCATCTTAGAACCAGAGAAATATGAAGATGTAACTCAAGATGAATCATGGATGAAAGCAACGAAAGATGAGATATCTATGATTGAGAATAATGCAACTTAGGATCTTGTTGATAGACCTATTGACAAACATGTGACTGGAGTTAAATGGGTGTCCAAAACTAAACTTAATCTTGATGGAACAGTACAAAAGAACAAGGCAAGGCTTGTTGCAAAGGGATATGCTCAAAAGCCAAGGTTAGATTATAATGAAACATTTGCACCTGTGACCAGATTGGATACGATTAGAACCTTGGTTGCTTTCGCTGCTCAAATGAGTTGGAAACTTTATCAGCTTGATGTTAAATCTACTTTCCTCAATGGTGTACTTCAAGAAGAGGTTTATGTGGAACAACCTGATGGTTTTGTAGTGCAAGGAAGTGAAGATAAGGTGTGTTTGTACCATACTTGACCAATCTCGAAACTACCGAGCACCGGTCAACGTTATATCGTTGTAGACATTGAAATTTATGTGAAATAAATATTGACAATTGTATTAAAATTACAACCCCCATTCATCTCACCTACAACACACACTCATTTCACCTAACAAACTCCACCCAATTCACCTACAACATACACTCACCTCACCTACAACACACACTCATTTCACCTACAACACACTCATTTCACCTACAACCTCCACCCAATTCACCTACAACATACACTCACCTCACCTACAACACACACTCATTTCACCTACAACCTCCACCCAATTCACCTACAACGTACACTCACCTTACCTACAACACACACTCATTTCACCTACAACCTCTACTCAATCCACCTACAACATCCACCAAAACAAATGGATGGTGGTGACTCATTCTCAAAGCCTATAAATAGGCTTCTCCATCAAGCAATCAAGGGAGAAAATTTACATACATTTTCTCTACTCTTAAGCAAATCCCAAAGGATAAAGAAAGCCCTTTTCGTTCTTCGTGAAATCCTCCTTCAAGATCAAGCCCCAACGACCCTTGAAAAACTCCCACCAATTCAAGATCAAGCCCCGACGGCCCTTGAAGAAAGTGTTCATCATTCATCAATCGTTCATCCAGGATCAAGCCCCGACGACCCTTTGGATCAACAACACAATCCACAAATCAACACCTTACGGAGATCGAATCAGAGGATCAAGTTATAAAGAGATTGTAACCTTTAAATCATTAATACAAATATTATTTTGTACACGTGCTCTTGTCTCATTCATCGTAGGAATTCCCGTGTTTACAAATTTGGCACGCCCAGTAGGACATTCTCTACCTCTCATCTTTATCTTTGAATCCGCAAAAAGCACAAATGGCATCAAAGAAGGCTCAAGTTGTTCTCGCAGCCAATGCAAGGAACAAGAGTGTCATCACCGCAGGCAGTGTTACTTCGGGCGTCACAACTCGAAGCAAGGCAAGAGCTCTTTCTGCCGCCTCTTCCACCCCTGCATCAACTCCGCCAAATGAACAAGAACACTCGAGGCACAAACTTGTGATCACCCTGGCCTCGCTAAGAGCGGCAAGGGAGGAAAGCCCAAGGAAGTACTCTGGTTCCATGCTTTCTGATGTCGACTCAAGCGGCAGCTCAGCCATGCAAGTCATGACTACTGGAGCAACTTCAATCGATGAGCAGCTGGCTCATATGAATGAAGCGATCGCAAGGCTAACACGGATTGTGGAAGAAAAAGACCAGCAAATCACTGCACTTGTCAACCAACTAGATGTGAAGCTCGACGTGAAAGTTGAGCAAGGGGATAATCCAGTAAAAAAGGAAAACGACGAGGATGAGGAGCCTCCTGCGGAGAAAGTCGAAGAGAAACTAAAGCTAGACCAATCAGCGGCACTCATGGGATCTCTCTCTATCCAGCAGCTGCA
The DNA here is from genome assembly GCF_042453785.1 of Malus domestica. Lineage (NCBI taxonomy): Eukaryota > Viridiplantae > Streptophyta > Magnoliopsida > Rosales > Rosaceae > Malus > Malus domestica. The sequence goes on from NC_091663.1 coordinate 25,349,668, forward strand.
GGAGATGATCGTCAACACCATCAAGGCACAGTACAAAGGAAGTTCACATGACTCCGTACTATACTCAAAACCCTACTTTAAGAAAATTGATGCTTTGAAGATGCCGAGGGGTTATCAGCCACCAAAGTTCATGCAATTCGATGGAAAGGGAAACCCGAAGCAACACGTCGCCCATTTCATTGAGACCTGCAACAACGTGGGGACAGAAGGAGATTACCTCGTTAAGCAGTTTATACGCTCGCTGAAAGGAAATGCCTTTGAGTGGTACACGGACCTAGAGCCTGAGTCCATCAACAGCTAGGAGCAATTGGAAAATGAATTCCTCAACCGCTTCTATAGCACCCGCCGCACTGTGAGCATGCTAGAGCTGACAAGCACGAAGCAATGGAGGGATGAGCCAATCGTGGACTACATCAACCGATGGTGCAATCTAAGCCTCGACTACAAGGATAGGCTTTCGGAGATCTCTTCAATTGAGATGTACGTCCAAGGCATGCCATGGGGGTTACACTATATCCTTCAAGGCATCAAACCACAGACCTTTGAAGAGTTAGCCACCCGTGCCCATGACATGGAGCTAAGCATTGCTCATCATGAAAAAAAAAAGCCATTCACTAACTTTAAGAAGGACAAGGTGTTTGCCCCAAATGTAGATAAAATTAGGAAGAAGCCCGCCAATGAAGCTTTTACTGTCAACGCTGCGCCCATCAAAACCTCCTCCGTGCCTATCAAGATCTCCTCCAAAACCAAAGCAAAAGAGATAAAGAGAGGTGAGCCTCATCTAACCCAAGACAGGTACAAAAGTACCTTGAAGGAATTGGAGTAGAAGGCGTACCTTTTTCCTGACTTAGACATGGATGCAATGTTAGACGACTTGATGGAAAAGAAAATGATTGAGTTACCAGAATGCAAGCGCCCTGAAGAAATCAATCGCGTGAATGATCCTAAATACTAAAAGAACCATCGTATCGTGAGCCATCATGTTGGCAAGTGCTTCGTCATCAAAGAACTCATTATGAAGCTAGCGTAACAAGGGAAAATCGAGCTCGACCTCGAAGACACGGCCGCAACACATACTACTACAATTGCATTTGGATCCTTCAATCTCATGCCTCTCCAAGCGACACTTGACCATTCCTATCAATGCTCAAGTTGCACGATACCTTCTGCGTAACCATCACCGGGGGCAAAAGAACAAGATGCACATACCGATGATGAAGAAAGATGTACATTAGTGACCTACAAAAAAACAAGGAAACCAAAACCACAAGCCACAAGACCAAAGGTGGAACAAGGGAGAAAACACCGTCGCCGCAACAGTAGGAAGCCCAAAAGAAACGTAAACGCTGCTAAGCCAACGTATGCTGGGGAATCTATGGAGCAAGAGCCACGCATTCCTATCTCCTTGCATGAGTACTTCCCGGAGGACTTCTTCCAATAGTGCACTATCACTACATGTCACATGGTCGAAGTAGAAATGGAAGAGCCCTCAAAAGGCAAAGCTATTGCCACTGAGGGAGAAAAAACTCTCACGCTCGAAGAAGGTCTGTCAACACACTTCAGCATCGAAGAAGTGCTACGATTACCAAAGAAGATGTGAAGAGCACTGGCAGCAGTCTTGGCAAGTCCTGACGATCACGAAGTGCAAGAAAGCAAGAATGAAGGCTTGAAGCTTTGGCCACATGAATGTGCCATATGTTGTTCCGTCGAGGATGTAATCCACTTCACCGACGAAGACTTGCTGCTAAGATCCAAGCCTCACAACCGTCATCTTTTCATCTCTGGTTATGTAAGGGAGCACAAAGTCAACCGCATGCTTGTGGATGGTGGATCAGCCATAAACATCATGCCAAAGTCAACAATGACTACAATCGGCATCAAGGCGGATGAACTGTCCCTAAGTCGTCTACTAATCCAAGGTTTTAATCAAGGAGGCCAAAGAGCGACGGGCATGATCCGAGTGGAGATGATTATTGGTGAACTCAAGTCAAGTACGATATTCCACGTGATTGATGCAAGAACTTCCTACGGCTTGCTCTTAGGAAGGCCTTGGATCCATGCAAATGGAGTAGTACTATCCACCTTTCACCAATGCTTAAAATTCTACTGAGAAGTAGTGAAGGTGATCTGTGGCGACACCAAACCATTCACCGAAGTCGAATCACATTTCACAGACGCCAAGTTCTACATGGATGAAGACATGGTGCCCGAAGCTCTTCCAAAAGAGATCAAATCCACGGGCAAAGCAACACCTAAAAAGAAGGAGTGGCAAGCCATGCCCAAGAAGCAAAAAGAAGAAGCTATGCCTTCTTCAAGTAAGAACGATGATGAGCTTGCTAAACCTGCAACAACTAAAGGGAGCAGGACGCCGTCAAATGGATCAAACACACCCATCTTCCAATACATCCAGATGTCAAGAAGAAAGAATGGTCAATCACCGTTCGAAACTGGAGCAAGCAAAGTCGATGCACAGCGGCATAGGGATAATGTAAAGTTGTTCAAGACGAATGCAGTTTTTCCTCTGACACAGCTAAGCGAAGCTAAGGTTGCAAGATTACCACATGGCTTTGTAAAAGTTCTACCAAAGGGGATGGAACCAAGCTTTCTCCCAACCAAGAGGACCGAAGAAGGTTTTGATCCAAACACCTACAAACACATGTCGAAAGCTGGGTACAACTTCGCTTCTTCTTCGAATCCTGGAAAAAAGGTTTCAAACACCGTCAACAATAAAGAACGTGACCTAACCAAGACTCAAAAGAAGTTGAAGAAGCATGGTTACGAAGTTAACAACAACAAAGCTGGACTTGGCTTCACACCAAATGCACCCGTGAAGATTTCACGCAAAGCGAAAAATGCTAGCACTCAACACATCAGCGGGAGCATTGAACAAGATCAAGAGGAGCCTAAATCCGCCCCTCGAACATCAGTCTTCGATAGGATGAATCGTTCAAGACCCAGAACGTCAGCACTTGATCACAGTGGTGGTCAAAACCGAACCTCCGTCTTCAAGAGGCTTAACAGGCCAACATCCCAAAACTTTGTTTTTTAAAGGTTGTCAAAACCTAAGAAGCAAAGCAACAAGGCTAGCTTTCCTCCTCGTCAGTCAGCTTTGGAAAAACTTGAAGGCAACAGGAAGTTTTCTGGAAATAGGGAGACAACGTCAAAGAAAGAAAAGCTATACAGGCTAGCAGAAAAATGAGATATTCGAAGCTCAATTCCTTCAAAGATGAAGCGTCAAGCAATCTTGGAGATTGACACAAATGGAACACTGAAAGTAAGAAGGTGCACCATCATCCACACTGGACAATCTTCATGCCAACAAGCCCAAGAGGACGACATTGAAGAGGAAGTCCAAGACATCTTTCCCGTCACGATCCAAAAAGACAAAGGAGATGAAATCCCTAAGGAAGACGTCACTTCTGGCTCTTTCGACTCAAGGTCGTCGCCTCGACTGCTGGGGGCATGTTCCAAGTCAAGCGAAGTTGAAGGATGGACTCATGTCACTTCAAAGAAATTACACATGAAGCCTACGTCACATCCACAAATTCACCAGTTGAAAATGGGGCAAGAAACCATTGTTAATACACTTTCAAGCCTGGATGAAGCTAAGATTGATAACATGATCGAAGGTGATCTAATTCAAGAGGTCATGGACTCGGGACAGAACTTAAATGTTGCCTTTCAAAAATCAGGGGAACTTCGTGCTTGCATAGATTTTTGTAACTACAACACCCGAAAGGATGACACTAAAGAGGAAGTCCAAGATGTCTTCCACATCACGATCCAAGAAGGCAAAGAAGATGAGATCCCCGAAGAAGATGTCACTGCTACGCCACCACAACTTGAGGATGGGGGCAAGCCACGGTTGATGATCTCAAGGAGCTCAACTTAGGCACAAAAGAGGAGCAGAAACCTATCTTCGTAAGTGCATTGCTAAGTGCGGACGAGATAGAGGAGTACTACCAACTGCTATCAAAGTACAAAGACGTCTTTGCTTGGATCTACAAGGAAATGCCCAGCCTTGACCCTGTCATCGTTGTGCATCATCTTGCAGTCAAGCCTGGAACGCGACCGATAAAGCAAACTCAAAGGCGATATCGATCCGAGCTCATTCCACAAATCGAAGCAGAGATTGACAAGCTAATCAAAGCAGGCTTCATTCGAGAAGTGTAATACCCCAAGTGGATCTCCAACATTGTCATCGTCCTTAAGAAATCGGGACAAATATGTTTTGTGTAGACTTCCGGGACCTTAATGACACTTACCCGAATGACGACTTCCCCCTTTCCAATCATCGAAACCATGGACGGCTCTTCTGGATACAATCAAATTTGCATGGCTCTCGAAGACAAGGAACTAACAGTCTTCTGCACGCCAAAAGGTATCTACTGCTACAAGGTGATGCCCTTTGGTCTGAAGAATGCTGGAGCTACATATCAACGTGCAATGCAGAAAATCTTCAATGACATGCTACACAAAAATGTAGAATGTTATGTAGACGATGTGGTGGTCAAGACAAAGAAAAGATCAGACCACTTGAAAGATTTGCGAATAGTGTTCGAAAGGCTACGAAAATACAACCTCAAGATGAACTCGTTAAAATGTGCGTTTGGCGTCACCTCCGGAAAGTTCCTCGGCTTCATTGTCAAGCACCGTGGTATTGAAGTGGACCAATAAAAAATCAAGGCCATTCAAAGCATGCCTGAGCCAAGAAACCTGCACAAGCTGAAAAGTCTACAAAGACGGCTAGCCTTCATCCGACGCTTCATCTCCAACCTGGCAGGGCGTTGTCAACCATTCTGTCGACTCATGAAGAAGGATGTTCCATTTGTATGGGACAAAGCATACCACAATGCTTTTGAAAGCATAAAAAAATATTTGTCAAGTCCACCTGTCTTGGGGGCGCCTGTGCCCGAGAAACCACTCATATTGTATATCGCTGCTCAGGAAAGTTCAGTCGGAGCACTCTTGGCGCAAGAGAATGAATCCCAGAAAGAATGAGCGCTTTACTACCTCAACCAAACTCTCACCGGCGCCGAGTTGAACTACTCCGCAATAGAAAAGATGTGCCTTGCCTTGGTGTTCGCCATCCAGAAGCTCAGGCATTACATGCATGCTTACACTATCCACTTGGTTGCTAAAGCTGACCCGGTCAAATATGTCATGTCCAAACCAGTCTTAATAGGGCGACTCGCTAAATGGGCGTTGCTTCTTAATCAGTATGAGATCATCTACGTCCCAGCTAAAGCTGTCAAGGGGCAAGCGCTAGCAGACTTTCTTGCCAATCACCCAATCCTAGCTGATTGGAAAATCTCAGACGACTTGCCTGACGAGGACGTGTTTTACATCGTCATCTTCCCCGACATGGACGATGTTCTTTGACGGATCTGCATGAGTAGACGGAGCGAGGGCAGGAGTAGTATTCATGTTGCCACAAAGGCAAATACTACCTTATTCCTTCCAACTAAGTGAATTATGCTCCAACAACGTCGCTGAGTACCAAGCACTGATCATCGGGCTCCAAATGGCGATCAACATGGAAATCATAGTTCTCGAGGTATATGGCGACTCTAAGCTCATAATCAATCAACTTTTGACTGAATATGAGGTGAGGAAAGATGATAGTGTCCCATACTTCCTGCTGGTAACTCAACTGCTACAAAGGTTTGAGGCTATAACACTAGAACATGTGCCAAGGAAAGAAAATCAAATGGCAAACGCTTTTGCCAACCTAGCCTCAAACATGACATTAGGAGAAGATGAAGTTGTAGACATGTCAGTCTACTAAAGATGGGTGATCCCCCTCATCACTGAAATTTTACTGGATGATACGAATGTCATCTCAGTACTTCCAGTCGATGTTGAAGAGTGGAGATAATCGCTGATTGACTACTTAGAACATGGAAAACTTCCAGATGATTCTAGACACCGCTCCGAAATACGTTAACGAGCACCTCGCTTCCTCTACTACCAAGAAACACTCTACTGACGCTCTTTCGAATGAGTACTTCTGAGATGCCTAGGTGAGGAAGAAGCCAATCAAGCCATGGAAGAAACACACTCAGGTGTATATGAGGCGCATCAGTCTGAACCGAAGCTACATTTCCAGCTCAAAAGGATGGGTTACTATTGGCTAAGCATGGTGAAAGATTGCCTGGAACATGGTAAAAGATGTCAAGCCTGCCAATTCCACGCTAACTTCATACATCAACCGCCTGAACCATTACACCCTACAATTGCTTCATGGCCATTTGATGCATGGGGATTGGATGTTGTAGAACCGATCGCACCAAAGTCATCTGCAAGAGAAACTTACATCTTAGCTGCAACAGATTACTTCTCCAAGTGGGCTGAAGTCGTACCCCTAAAGGAAGTCAAGAAGGAAACTGTTGTCCATTTCATCAAGGAGCATGTCATCCACCGGTATGGTATGCCTCACTACATTATCACTGACAATGGAAAACAGTTCTCCAACTGACTTGTGGATGAGCTCTGTGAGATATACAAGTTCAAGCAGCACAAGTCTTCCATGTATCATGCCCCGGCCAGCGGTCTTGCAGAAGCATTCAACAAAACATTGTGCAACCTCATGAAGAAGGTGATCGGCCGAACAAAGAGAGATTAGCACGAAAGAATAAGCGAAGCACTTTGGGCATAGAGGACGACACATAAGACTCATACCCAAGCTACGCCATATTCTCTTATATATGGCGTAGAAGTTATTCTACCACTCGAAAGTCAAATCCCCTCACTAAGAATGGCTATACAAGAAGGCTTAACTGATGAAGAGAATGCAAAGTTGCGCTTTCAAGAGTTGGAAGCACTCAACGAAAGAAGGCTCGAAGCTCAACAACACTTGGAATGCTACCAAGCACGGCTATCCAAGGCAATCAATAAGAAGGTCTGCCCAAGGTTTTTCCAAATTGGAGATCTTGTCGTCGCATTATGTAGGCCTATCATCGCAACTCACAAGACAAAAAGCAAGTTCACATCAAAGTGGGATGGACCATACGTAATACAAGAGGTCTACACCAACGTCGCCTACTTAGTCATGGCAGAAGACGGCTTGAAGATCGGCCCCATCAATGGCAGATTCTTGAAGCGCTACTACCCCTAAAAGGCGACAACCAACGCTCCTAGCCCGCAAGAGCATAAACTGTGTACGGCAAAATCATCATCAAAATCATTGTTAAATTATCACACATTTAAACTACGTCATGACTTGATCCCTCCTCAACTGAGGGCACGTAGGCAACTTGAAACTTTAAAACTTCAAGAACAGTCACATCACCAACAAAAACACAAACACTTTGAAGAATAAAAAGCAAATTCAAAATATGAATACTTTATTTCTTTAAAGGAATGATTTGGTTACAAAGCCATATTACAAAGGTGGAGCTTACATTTTTTTTCTAAAGAGGAATGATATCCTATGCCAATTCAAGCACCCACCAAGAAACCTAATCATGCTATTGTCAAGCCACTCACAAGTGTATATTACTATTAGCAAGTCAAGAATGGAAAAGGAAATGGGTGTGGTGACAGAATGAAGCTTCCAGTCACTATCTAAAAGGAAATGGGTGCACTAGTCACCATCTAAAAGGAAATGGGTGCATAGGGAAGTAACACACTTAGTCAGATATACGTTTTATTTGTATTTTGCACAACATGCTGAATAAAATAAAGCATGTCCATTGATATCTCTGAGAAATTACAAGTGCGTAAAAAAAAGGGGAAAAGAAAAGCAAAAGAGAAAAGATGGAGACTTCATAAAGGTTGCTGATGTGAAGCCTCATCACTCGGCTGAACCCTAGAAGAAAAAGGCACTAAAGATTGATCATGTGGCGCTTCAATGATTGGTCGAACACCAGAAAGCGAAGGCAAAAGGTGCATTCGGAAGAAAGCCACAAACTTCTGATGGTTGCTTTGAATCTAACCTTCAGATGTCTGCAGATGATCAAGCTTTCTCTTCATGCTCGTCGGATAATCATTTGCAAGCATGCATAAATCTCGATTCTCGCACTTGAGACGTTTGATCTCTCGTCCAAGGCTTTCCACCTCGGCCGTTAATGATTCAACTTGGCGAGTTCGAGCAAGTAGGCACTGACCCATGTTAGACACAGAGCCCGCACACTGAACACTGAGAGCCCGGGAGTCTTAAACAGCCAACTCATCCGACCGCCTTGAAAGTAGCCTATTATTTCTAGGGGTGAGAAGGTTCCTAGCTATAACCGTAGTCGTTGTTACATCCCTCATCATAGAGTCTTCAACTCTAAAAGGGTCATTAGAAGAAAAGAAGGACGGGCGCCATATATTACCCTAACGTTGCGCACTTGTATCACTCCCGAGACTCAAATCTAAGCAAAGTTAGACGGGTATGCCATTTTCAAAAATGGTAAAAGAAAAGGGTTAGAGGGAGTAAAATCTCAGAAATACAATAAAGACAATTTTCAAGGGTGGGCAATCTTCAAAGTGTGCATGTTGAATACGATTGACACCGCTTTAAAGGGAAGGGCAACACAACCACTTGTTCAAAAAATCGAAGAGACACCAATCTTCGAATTTCAAAACCCAGATTTTCCTGCGTAAAGTCCGTCAACATTTTTCAGACGCAATCTCAGCTTTCAGCTATCACGTGCAACTTTGTCAAAGATCACTGACAAAGTTGAAAACGTGTGAAGTCCATTATTCCAACTACCACACTTTTGGCCGACAAGCGTAGGTGACAAGGCCGCATCCACACTACCACTTGCTATTGGGAAATCATTATATCATTCGACCTTCATCCTCTATAGCAAGGCACACATCCAAAACGCCTAACTCTTCTTCCTTGTCGAATGCATCTGCAACCAAACCTTTCAACATACTCAGTTTTCTTCCTCCCTAAAAATACAAACGCCTGACCCTTCTTCCTTACCAAGAATACATCTGCAACTAAACCTCTCAACATACTCAGTTTTCTTCCTCCCTGAAAATACAAACGCCTGACCCTTCTTTCTTGATAAGAATACATCTGCAACTAAACCTCTCAACATACTTAGTTTTCTTCCTCCCTGGAAACACCTCTTCAACCAAGTCACACCAGAGCAAAGGTATCTCATATCACTAGGGTTGAAAGCAAGAGTATCTCATAGCATGTTTTCTCCATATCCTTTTCTTTTTCCTCGTTTTTTCTCTGCAGGGTAAGGAGAAAGAGAGCAATCAGCTGGCACTTGGAATTAACCTTCCAAATTAGAACCGACTACCTGGAACCCCTTCCCTGATTGCTCACCTAATACTACACTCGAAGTACCCATTGTTTCAACATCTTATGCTTCCAAAGACTATACCAGATGCCTGGAGAACAGAATAGGCAAGTGAAAATGATGCATCGAAGCATGTGGAGACAAGTACAATAGATACATGTGCTGATCATCTGCTACTTCTTCAAAAGAAAAAGTATCTCATATCATCAGGGTCGAAAGCAAAGGTATCTCATATCATGCTTTTCCCCTATCATTTCCTTTGCCCTTGCTCTTGCCTACAGAACAAGGAGAAAGGAAACAATCAGTTGGAACCTGAAATTAAAAGTCCGATCGGGAACTGATTGCCCAGAACCTTTGCCTGGTTGCTTACTTAGCATTGCTCTCGAGTGCTCATCTTCAACTGTCAATGGGTCTCGAATTTCCTCAGTGAATACTTCAGGACAGTTGATATGATGTTGGCTCTTTACACTGAAGCTGCCAAGCATGGATGAGTGGCCGAAAAGTGATGCTTTGAATGACCATTTAAAGGCAAAGGGTTGCGCACCACTTCTGCTAGGAGAAAGAAACAAGCAGAGAAGAATGCAACACGATGAGCTGGAACAAATCATTATGGAAGGACACCCTTCTCGGTAAAACTGCATAATCCAGACGGAAGAGTCTAAGTGAAATCCAAGCCTACCGTCGTTACTCTAATCAAAGAGCTCGTGAAGTTTCAACAGCCTTTCGCTGGTACTGTCACCGAAAGCAAAGTCTCGACAACCCTTAAAGATCATACCGTTAACCAAACTACTCAGGGTTCATATGAAAATGTTGTGAACATCCTTGATCTTTTAAAGCAAATTCTTTGCAGCATCTGACTTTATCCCCTAACGTTCTTCAATATGAATGGGAAAGATTGAACAAAGAAACAGGCCATCACCTCCGCCTCGTGCCTGCTTGCCAAATGTTCAAACCCTGAAAACTACTCAAGATCAAGCCCCAACGGCCCTTGAAGAAATCACAAGTCCGATTCAAGATCAAGTGTCCATCACCCTTGAATCAAATCCAGTTTAAGATTCTGTGGAAAGTCCTTCGGAGGAAACCTGAAAAACCCTCCAACCTAGTTCAAGATCAAAGCTGTGGAACGTCAACAAGCGCAATAAAATATGTGCTGATTCGTCCATTACCAAAGCCAAAGATCATTTACCACATGAAGCTTCTTGTGGTCCAAATTTCAGCCAAGATCAAGCCTTAACGGCCTTTGAAGAAATTTCAAACAAAATTCAAGAACAAGCCTCAACGGCACTTGAAGAAACTCTCAGCCCAATTCAAGATTAAGCCTCAACGGCCCTTGGATCGACATCTACATTAAGGGACTTCAAAACGCATCTTCTACATGTGACAAGCACATGTATACAACGCGCCTTAAAGTGGGGGTATTTGACATTCAAATTTCGGTGAAATAAATATTGACAATTGTATTAAAATTACAACCCCCATTCATCTCACCTACAACACACATTCATTTCACCTAATAAACTCCACCCAATTCACCTACAACATACACTCACCTCACCTACAACACACACTTATTTCACCTACAACCTCCACCTAATTCACCTACAACATACACTCATCTCACCTACAACACACACTCATTTCACCTACAACACACACTCATTTCACCTACAACCTCCACTCAATCCACCTACAACATCCACTAAAACAAATGGATGGTGGTGACTCATTCTCAAAGCCTATAAATAGGCTTCTCCATCAAGCAATCAAGGGAGAAAATTTACATACATTTTCTCTACTCTCAAGCAAATCCTGAAGGATCAAGAAAGCCCATTTCGTTCTTCGTGAAATCTTCTTTCAAGATCAAGCCCCAACGGCCCTTGAAGAACTCCCACCAATTCAAGATCAAGCCCCGACGGCCCTTGAAGAAAGTGTTCATCATTCATCAATCGTTCATCCAGGATCAAGCCCCGACGACCCTTTGGATCAACAACACAATCCATAAATCAACACCTTACGGAGATCGAATCAAAAGATCAAGTCATAAAGAGATTGTAACCCTTAAATCATTAATACAAATATTATTTTGTACACGTGTTCTTGTCTCATTCATCGCAGGAATTCCCGTTTTTACAATCGTCAATAACCCAAAAGAGTTTCCCTCCAACCAGGAGGCCAATCATAGTCCGACATCAGAAGCCAATCATAGCATGACATGTGCCAACATCAGAAACCAATCACAACACGACACGTGTCAATGTCAGAACAAAGCTAGAAACTCTCTTCTAAAAAAGGAGATCATTATCCCATAATATTTCCTAATGTCATTTGTACTAAATCATTCACTAGAACTCACTAAGGGAGAACTTGAATCTATGTACTTGTGTAAACCCTTCACAATTAATGAGAACTCCTATACTCCGTGGACATAGCTAATCTGGGTGAACCATGTACATCTTGTGTTTGCTTCCCTGTCTCTATCCATTTACATACTTATCCACATTAGTGACCGGAGCAATCTAGCGAAGGTCACAAACTTGACACTTTCTGTTATACTAAAGTCCTCGATGATTTTATGCATTAACATTTGGCGTCGTCTGTGGGAATCGCACTTATTCCTACTCTCTTCAACTTTGTCAAGCTGGTTTCCACCATTCGTACACTCTCTCTTGACCAGGCATCCCTCTTCAACATTGCAAAGCAACGAAAGAATGAACAAAAGAAGTTTGCTCTTCAGGCTAAAGTTGATGAGCTGGAAGCTCAGAACAACAAGATAGCGATGAAGAATGAGATCTTCCAAGAACAGTATGAGAAGGTTTTTAAGATGCTCCACGAGGCTAGATATACTAAAACACACGAACTCATTACCCCTGTGGAAGTCAACCATCAACTGGGTGCCCCCCAATACGGAGGGTCATTTGCCCTCGACATGGGTATTCCTGTTAAGAAGCGAGTTACTCATCGAAATGGCGACCAACATGAGATTTCTCTCAACCTAGCTACTTCGACCCAAAGCAAGAGGAGTGGAGGAAGGCACCTCCTTACAGAAGGAGTGGATAGATCGAAAGCCATCTTTCGCGACTGTCAAGACTTCTTAAAGCAACGTCAAGACAATTTCATCCATGTAAGCTCGAAGATCAATGACCCAAGGGTCTTTAAAAGACTCGGTCCCCTCCCATGTCCCAGGCCGGCTACCAATTTGGGGAAGGGGCAACAAGTCTTAGAGAAACACGAAGGTATAGGGGACTCAAAGATGTTCTGACAGACATACCTTGGAAGTCAGTACGGCAAGTCCAGGAAAAAATCACATGCTCTTAATCAAACATTCCTACTTCCAAAAGGAGATGGAGATTTACGAAGAAAGCTCCAGTGGTACATGACTCCACTCAGGACCTTCTTATCTTATAGCTCTGTAAGGAAGTAAACAAGTTGAAAGCGGAATGACAAGTTGAGTTACCTGATTGGAACCAACCTAGGCCTGGCCTTCTTACAGGGAGGATCATCAACACCCTCTCCAAGGAAAGACAAAGCAGAAGTTTAGCTTGCAATTCTATACTGGAAATGAGGACCCAATTGAACACCTTAACCTCTTTGAGTCCACCATGCCATACCGGATGCACACCAATAAAGAGCGATGTCTTCTCTTCCTTTTCACCCTCTCTAGCGGAGCTTTAAACTGGTATTGCCGCCTTCCACCTGAGACGGTAGACTCATTTGAGGAATTGAGGAAACTATTTATTTCTTAACACATTTTCCAGACCGATCGCTTACACTATGTGGATGACTTGTACACTATTCACCAGAAACCAGACGAGTTATTACGTATGTATGTTGGCCGCTTCAACCATGAGTATTCTTGTTGTGCCAAGGTAGATGACAAGACTGCCCTCAAAGCCTTCACGGCATGCTTACGTGACTTTTCTTTAAGTACATAATCAATGCCAACACTTGGAAGACTTACTCTGAGGTGATGGCGCAGGCTTATAATCATGATTCCGCCAAGGCAAGGACATACCAAGAGAAACCCCTAACAACCATCCCTTATCAGCAAGTAGGGAGTGGAAGCCAGACCCACCCAAATGAGAATACCTCAACCTTCCAAACGACAGCAGTGCCTCCCCCTGCCTTACTTAATACTTTGCCAAGTCAACAGACATATCAATCTCAGGGCAAAAGGAAGGATTTTCATCCTCACCAATCTTATTTTAGTAAAAGAAGTAAAGGACACTACCACGATAACCAAGGGTATCGCCATGATAATCCCCGACCCTAGGCAGTTAACACAGTGGGTCAAGAACGTGTTAGGATATGCCCTACCCCGAGGTATGAGGCATACACACCTTTGAACGCCACATGCGTGGCCATTTACCCTGCAAAGCACACCTGATATCGAAGCCAAAGCCAAGGCACCCAGATTACAAGCTCACGAAGAACACGGGCACATTTTGCTGCTACCACGAGCATAACGGCCATGATGGCGAGAAATGTATCACCTTTCGTGATCATATTGAAGTTTTGGCACGTGAAGGAAAAATTGATCAATTCCCCCTTCACCCTTCTAGGGGTAACTGTAACCAATGCCAGGTGAATGTGATATATTCCATAAGTGGTGGCACACCCATATCTAAATCTTCCAACAGGGCCATGAAAAACAGCGAACGAGCTTTAAGGCCTGGCCACCAAGTGTTTCATGTGGAAGACATCAGGGGAGGCAAGTATTAAAAGCCTAACTGGGATCCAATATGTTTCTACCCTGAGGAAGAAAAAGATATCATCTACCCTCTCAACGACCCACTGATCGTGGAAGCTCACATAGCCAACTTTAAAGTACGACGAATCCTGGTAGACACGGGGGCTTCGATCAATATCATGTTTGTTGAAGCTTTCAGGGCACTTAATGTAGTCGAACACTTGCTCTATCGCTCGATTTCTCCTTTAATAAGTTTCTCCGGTGATATCATGCAACCTTTAGGGAGCATACACTTACCTTTCATCATTGGTACAGGCCCTTACACAGCTACCATTACCACTAACTTCTTGGTGGTTGATTGCCCAACTGCATACAATGTCATATGTGGACACACAAGCATCAATGATCTTAAGGCCATGGTATCCACACATATGTTGTTGATGATATTTCCAACCCCCTATGCCAATGGTTACATCAGAGGAGATCAAATTAGTGCACGATCATGTTACAACACTTCGGTCAAGCAACACCACCTGCCTTTGCCCAAGGAAACCCTTTCTATACATGACCAAGTCATAAAGACCAGCCCGGACGAAGCCAACTTGGATCTTCACAGTGGCAACAGTCAACCCAACGATCCTCGAGATGACACTTTCACCCAGCAATCACAACCCGCTGAAGAGTTGGAGAAAATCTTTATCCCAAAAGATTATCCGGATCATATGGTGAAGATTGGCACCACCTTGTCACCACTCATTCAGTTGGCATTAATCTCTTTTTTGCAAGAGAAAACTGAAGTCTTCACCTGGTCATACGAGGATATACCAGGCATCTCTCCTAATATCATCTGTCATCGCTTAAGTATTGACCCTAAGACCAAGCCAGTGAGACAGAAGTGAAGATCTTATAATGCGAAACGATACGAGGTAATGAAGGAAGAAGTTGAAAAACTCAAAGGCATATGTTTCGTCCGCGAAGTCAATTATCCAACATGGGTAGTAAATGTTGTCCTTGTTAAGAAGAATCTGACCAAGGAAAGTCTCCTACTCTAAAAGGTCTTGTGGAAAATGTGTGTCAACTACACCGACCTAAACAAAGGATGCCCGAATGATAGCTTTCCTCTTCCTCTCATAGACAGACTTGTAGACTCTACGGTAGGGTGTGAACTCCTGAGCTTCATGGATGTTTACTCAGGATACAACCAAATCCCCATGAACCCTCCGAACCAAGAACACACAGCTTTCACTACTGACATGGGACTATATTGCTATAAAGTCAAGCCTTTCGGCCTAAAGAATACAAGGGCGACTTATCAGAGACTAGTCAATTCAATGTTCGCCAAACAGATTGGGAAAAGTATGAAAGTTTATGTTGATAATATGCTAGTCAAGAGCAAACATGCTGACCAACACATCACCAACCTATCTGAAAATTTCACCATTCTGAAGAGGTATCGAATGAGGTTGAACCCCAACAAATGTGTCTTCGGTGTAAGATCTGGCAAATTCTTAGGCTTTATGATTAGCCAACGAGGCATTGAGGCTAATCCTGAGAAGATCAAAGCAATCCTCGATGTGAAGAAACCAGTAACTTCAAAAGACATCCAGAGCCTACTGGCAAGGTGGTAGTCTTAACCAGGTTCATCTCTAAGGCCACAGACAGATGTGCTCATTTCTTCAAAGCACTTAAGGGAAGTAAGAAGTACATTACATGGATTGATGTATGTGCCGAGGCATTCAAGAAGCTCAAGGACTACATGTGTAAAGCCCCTCTGCTCTCCAAACCTGAGGTTAGTGACACTCTCATTATCTAACTATCAGTATCGGTTTCAGCAGTAAGTTCTGTTCTCATTCGAAAGGATGGTAATGTTGAACGACCTGTCTACTATGCTAGCAAGACCTTACAAGATGTGGAGACACGATAATCCAACATTGAGAAATTGGCTCTAGCATTGGTCATGTTTGCTCGAAAGCTTCGCCCTTACTTCCAAGCACACTCCATCATTATGCTTACCAATCATCCTCTTCGACAGATACTCCAAAGTCCTGACACTTCATGGCGAATAATCATATGGGCGATAGCATTGAGTGAGTTTAACATCTCTTACCAACCAAAGCCAGCTGAGAAGGGCCAAGCAATGGCAAACTTCATCTCCGACTTCACATATCCTGTTGACATTGCTTATATGCCTAAAAAAGTGGTTTCATTACCCTCAAAAGCTCAGAAAATAGAATCAACAGCCCCAACATGGAGTCTGTATATTGATGGCTCGTCCAACCAGCAAGGTTGCGGAGTAGGACTAGTCCTTACTACCCCCAACAAAGTGGAAATAGAGTATGCTCTTCGTTTCAAATTTAAGACGTCGAACAATAAGGCCGAATATAAAGCCCTCCTAGCAGACTTACATTTGGCCAAACATTTTGGGGTTAAACAAATTAATATCTTCAGTGATTCCTAATTGGTGGTTAACCAGGTCACCAACAACTTTGACGCTAAAGATAGCTCCATGGCATCATATCTGGCACAAACACAATTGTTTCTCAAACACTTCCACTACCTCGAGCGCCAAATAGTCATGCAAACGCTTTGGCTCACCTCGCCTCAACAGTGGAAGACAAGATTGGGAGAAAAATTCAGGTCGAATTATTGGCAGCACCAAGCACCATGGTCGCAGAATTATGCAACTTATAACAGGGGGATAGTTGGATTACCCTGATTTATAAATTCCTTGCTCATGGCACCCTTCCAAATGACAAAGTCCAAGCTAAGCAGATTCGATACAAGTTTACCCGTTACTTGATCATTAATGACCAACTCTACAAGCAGGGTTATAACCTACCATACTTGAGATGCCTTACGCCTGCGGAGGTGAAAATTATCCTTCGGGAAATACATGAAGGAGTCTGCGGAGATCATGCTGGATCTCGATCCCTCGCACACAAGGCTTTTCTCCAATGATATTACTGGCCAACACTCCACCAAAATGCCATCAGAATATCTCGCTTATGTGATAAGTGTCAACGCTACGCAACTATTCTTCACTCCCCTCTCGAGTCGCTCACTCCTATGATCAGCCCTTCGCCCTTCGCCCAATGGGGACTTGATTTGATTGGCCCAATACCTGCAAGGAAGGCCAAGGTCCGCTATGCAATTGTTGCAGTTGACTACTTTACAAAGTGGGCCGAAGTAGAACCCTTAGCAACCATTACTGAGGCAAAAATAGAAGACTTCGTATGGAAGAACATCCTTTGCAGATTCGGCATTCCCAATGCGACAGTCACTGACAACAGGCGACAGTTCGATAACAATAAGTTTAGGATGTTCTGCTCTAAGTTCAACATCAACTTATGTTTTGCCTCCCCAGCTCAAACCCAGTCTAATGGACAAGTTGAAGTCATCAACAAAATAATCAAGCGAACTTTGAAAACCAGCTTGGACAAGGCTAAAGGTTGTTGGCCAGAATTTGTACCCCAAGTTCTTTGGTCATACCACACTTCGTATCGGACATCAACAAGAGAAACCCCATTCTCACTTGGTTTTGGTACAGAGGCAGTTGTCCCAGTTGAGCTTGAGCAAGCAACATTCCGAGTCCAAAACTACATGCAAAGTGAAAATGACAAACAACTTACCCTCAACTTAGATCTAGTCGAGGAACACAGAAACCAGGCTTACGTGAGGAATGTCGCCTACAAGTAGTGTATCTCCAACTATTATGACTCAAGGGTCAAACCTCGTTCTTTCAAAGTAGGGGACTGGGTATTGAAGAAAAAATTACTCTATGATAGAGTTCCGAGTAAAGGAACACTTAGTCCAAACTGGGATGGACCGTTTGAAGTTGTTGGCATCAGTCGCCCTGGCTCCTACAAGCTTAGAAGCTCCGATCGCAAGACCCTTGACTATCCATGGAATGCTGATCACTTGAAGTACTATTACAAGTAAACTCACATAGTACAAGTGTTAAGCTTCAGCCATTCGGCATCCTATGTAACAAAGACCATTTGGCATGAATTCAATAAAGAGGTGATTTAGACAACTCGGTCATAATCCTTTTACATTCCTAGCAATGAAACAATAGGGTTCAAAGCTTCAACATGAATGCTTCCAACGAGAAATAAAGTCGAAGTATATGTCAGCAAGACTATACAAATAAACAAACAGCTCCACAGTATATTCGTTCAATCTTACCCAAGTTATGGCTTATATCCAAGCAAAGGATTTGCTCAAACATAGCCAAGCATTCATCAATGATAGTGCAAATACTTGGTAATTAACATCAAACTATACTGTGCAAAGTCATAAGCATCTATAAATAAAAAGCTCTCAGGCTTACAACATGGCATATGCCATACAAACAACAAACTAGTACATCCAGAGTACATGGCACATGCCACACAAATAATAAACTCATACATCCATAGTACATGCAGAAAAAGAGGGCATTAGGAGTCATCCTCATCTGAGGCTGAACCCCCGACAATATCACTTTGTGTTTCAACCCCATCATCATTACCACCTTCCTCAGCATCTCCAGGACCATCCTCACTCTCATGAGACTGCTCACCGATACTAGTCTCATTATCAGAGTCATCATCATTACTAGGATCAATTGCGAGGATGAGGGCTTCACCTTTTTGTCGGTACTCATCCATCTCATCACGGTACTTTTGAATAATGTTTCCATTGTTTTAATGCTCAAGGACGGCCATCAATTTCCTTTTCTCAAAATTAGCCGCCAGGATGCAGTGAGGTCTAAAGGCATCTTGAAAGGCCTGGGAACCTAAGAACTCCTGCACGGCTACGTCCCTCTCAGTTGGGATACTCCTCTTCAGCCCAAAAACCTAAACCAAGGCACTATCCAACTCCCCTTGAACCTTGGAAACCTTAAGGATGGTTGTCTCCAACTGTTTCTTAGTCGCTTCCAATTGTTTCTTGAGCCTCACTTTCTCACCATTCCGCCTCTTCAAACTCTCAAAATTTTGATCCTTAAGACGGATGGCATCAGCCAAAGCTTTGCTCATTTTTCTGGCGTCATTCACAAGCTGCATATTCTCTTTAAACTTTGCCTTGTACCGCTCGACCTCTCGTAATCTATCATCGTACTCGGTCATGACCTATATGATAAGATGATCATCGCTACCAGGAAAAAGAGGGGAGAAAATAAAGAAACGATAAAGTAACACTTACATAAGAAGATAACCTCATCATTCGATCACGATCTGATTTGTTTTCATCTAGCGGCTCGCCAAGCTCATCAACAGTGGATCGACGTCCTACTAGGCAATTATTGACATACCTAAAACTACTTGGCTGCATGGCAACCTTCAAGTCCTTCCAATGAATGCTGCCAACCTCTTCCTTATACTTCCTCTTACGGCTGGAGTTATGGTCACCTGCTTGGTCAGTAGACTTCATGGTTGGAGGAAAGATGGGATTGATGGTAAGAAGAAGAGGCAACAATCGTCTCTCTTCCCCTGCAACTATGGCAGCAGCACACCTGATGGCCTTAACTTTAGCCTTCTTTGAGGCAGCAATCTTGAGGACCTCCTCTTGTGACTTAGGTTTAGGGGTTGGCCTCACCCGATGCTTACAAGCTCCCTTGTGAAACAAAATGTCGCCTATGAGGACTAACATGGGTGATTTCCCTTTCTTGGCGATAGTCTCCCCTTTCTTGCCCACTTTCTCAATTGAACAAGAAAAATCAAAGTAAGGAATGCAACTTTGTAAAAGAAAGAAGGGGCGAAATGAAAGATACAAATTACTTGTTCGTCTCTGGCATTCTGACACTAAGGGCTGGAAACCGTACTTTCGAAATAAGGGTCGTAGCTTGCCTAAGTGTCTATCCTCTTTGGGCACCCTCAATACCTTCTCTACGTCAGCTAGCTCCCGTCCGGACAGCTTGATGGTCCCTCGCATCACTGCACGAAGAAAAATGTTAGAAGCAAGAGAAAATCACAACAAATAGCAAGTAATGCAAACAATGGATACATTACAACCTACGGTCTGGAAGTGAGTAGGAACATGTCGCTCAAACGTGACACCCTTAGCATACTCCCAATCATTATAAAGAAAGCACCAACGGTTTTTCCAAGTGCAGTACGCCTTTTTCTTACCAAAGACAATACGCTCTCACTCACTCTGACATGTACACTCGGCATACCCAGTATATGCTTTCACCGAGCGCATCTTATAGCAGTAGCACCACTGATGAAAGGAAGGCTCACCTAACCCACATTCCATCCAAATAATATAAAACTCAATCAAGGTATCCTAAAAAGCAGGGTAGAGTTGCCCAAGCGCATATCCAATGAAAGATAGCATCCGTTGCAACTACGAGTGCAAAGGCAGCTTCACCCCTAAAATCAATAATATCTGGGTATAGAACATAACATGACCCTTGGGCTGTTCAGAAGACAATTCTTCATGATGCACCAAGCGCATTCCTACACTACGAGGGATACTACATGACTGCCTTAGGGCCTCAAGCTGCTTTTCGCTATCTAGCAAGTTTTTCATTAAATGGTCTGCTGTGAAATCAGAGTGAAATATAGGTATGGCGTCACAAACAACCCTCTCACCCACTGACATGATGGAGGAAAAACCAATATTGGCTAAGGTTTGACAATTGCAAAGATCACCCAATCTCAAATTTTTTGTACAAGACTCTAACAAAGGCCCTGAAGACTCCAACATTGCAAGCTCAAACCTAGAGTTAGAGCTAGGGGTGCCCTCATCACTAGGACTTCAAGACTCTGACATCTACAACAAACAGAAACAAACTCTATCACCACATGAAAGATCGAAACATAAGGAAGTTCCTAGGGTATGAAGAAAAGCTCAATCAGTTCATTATGTTCTCAACCAAATACATGAACACTCAAACAATTCAACAAGAATGAAAACATGTGATCTAGTGGAGAAGACTACCGACCTGAAAATGGTGCAAAGCAATGCCAGAATCCCTCTCAACTAGAAAGCACTCTGTCTCCAAAAATCACTACAAAATGAGCAAATGAAGACAATGAAAAGAGTGGAAACTTATCATTCTTATATGGTTCAACATGGCCAAAGAAATTCAAAATTCAAAATTCAAAATTCAAAATTCAAACCATGAGAAAACCCCACATGGAAAGTCTTCAAAGTTCCACACAAGCTCTTCCTCTCCCCCTTAAAAAAAAGGGGGGGTGAACACAAAAGCCTCATCAATGGAGGACAACCACAATACTCAAAAGCTTCACACACTCTTGATCAAGATAGTGTGAAGCAAAACCAATTTATGGTGGAAATCAAAAGCTTCATCAATGGAGGACAACCACAAATCTCAAAAGCTTCACACACTCTTTATCAAGATAATGTGAAGCAAAATCAATTTATGGGATCAAGAAAGCTTTATCAATGGAGGGCAACTACAATCCTCAAAAGCTTCACACACTCTTGATCAAGATAGTGTGAAGCAAAATCAATTTATGGTCTCAACTCCAAAGCTTCACCTACAAAGCTTTAACTCCAAAACTTCACCTACAAAGGCTTCAACTCCAAAGCTTCACCTACAAAAGCTTCAAAAAAGTTTCACCTACAAAAGCTTCACCTATAAAGCTTCAACACAAAAGCTTCACCTACAAAAGCTTCACCTACAAAAGCTTCAACACAAAAGCTTCACCTACAAAAGCTTCAACACAAAAGCTTCACCTACAAAAGCTTCACGCACTCTTGATCAAGATAGTGTGAAGCAAAATCAATTCATGATACCCAACAATGCTTCAACCTCAAAGTTTCAACACAAAAGCTTCACCTATAAAACTTCAACATCAAAACTTCACCTATTAAAAAAAATATTTTCAAAAATTCGGAAATTAAAAAAAAAAAAAAAAAAAGGGCCTAGGCCTCCCTTTCTTTGGGCCTAACAACTTTCATACCAAATATATGAAGGAGGAGTTTTGGGCTACCACTTAAAAAGGAAAATAGTGAAGTTTTGATACTCTGGAAAATTGGCTACTAGCAAGACACCTCATTCGTCAACTCCCTCGACCGGAGACTTGGGGGACTCCTACCATATGCTACTACACCTTGATACTCGGAAGTCTCATGACCACTCAGTGACTTAGATTTTTCAAGTCTCCAACCGAGAAGTTTTCCTCACTCGGGAAATTAAGGAAGCATTACCTCAACCTACATGCTTCACTCACAAAGCTTCAACATACAAGCTTCAACAAAAAAATAAAAAATTCAAAGAACTTAGTGAATGAGGCCTTGGTGTATTTAACAAAATACATTGAAATGAAGCAAAGCTTATTTATTGCTATCTTCGATAAGTTACAAATATGTACATGTACATGAATCAAAATAAATAAACACGAGAGAGCCTTCACAAAGGTTGCTTATGAGAAGTCTCAGCAGTCGACACAGCCCCAGAAAGAGGAGGCACCGGAGGGTGATCATTTGGAGCCTCAGTACTGGGCAGAACCCCAAAATGAGAAGGCACCGAAGGTTGATCATTTAGAACTTCATTACACGGTACAGCCCCAGAAGACGAAGGCAATAAATGCCTTTGGAACAAACTCACAAACCTCTGATGATCAAGTAAAATCTGACTATCAGATTCCTGCAGCTGGTCAAGCTTTCTTTTCATATTTGTAGCATAGTCATGTGCAAGTCTATGCAACTGTTTATTCTCATGCTTGAGCCCTCTGATCTCCTGTTTGAATCTTATCACTTCAGCCGCCAATGATTCAACTTGGTGGGTTCGAGCAAATAAGCATTGGGCCATATTAGACACAGAACCTGCACACTGAACACTGAGAGACAGAGAATCCTTAACAGCCAACTCATCAGACTGTTTGGAAAGTAGTGTTATCTTTGGGAGTGAGAAGGTTCCTGGCCACCACCGCAACGGTCATATCATTCTTCATCACAGAGTCCCTAACGGTAAGAAGACCAGTAGGGAATTAAAAAGATGAACGCCATATGTTGTCTTGAGGAGACATAGCTGCCTCTTCACCAAAGTTCAAGTCAAAACGACGATCGGATGGGCCAGACATTTTCAGAAATGATGAAGGAGAACTGAGGTCCAATAAATCTCTGAAGTACAAAAATAAGGGGAAAATTCCTACAAACAATAACTCTCTGAAAGTACTTCTTGTACACAATCGGTGCCCTTATAAAAGAAAGGGCAGCAGGACCGTTGGTTCAAAAATTGAAGAGGCACCACTCTCCGAGTTTCGAGAATAGGATTTTCCTGAGTAAAATATGTCGACATTCTCCACACACAACATCAGCTCCTTGGGTACCACATATAACTTTACCAAAGATCTCTGACAAAGTTTAGACACATAAATTTTGACGGTCCAGCTACCCTACTATTACCCACAAGGGTAAAGGAACAGCACCATTGCTTGATAAATGGAAAGTCCCTATATGTGTCAACCTCCGTGCTCTGTGGCAATGCAGACTGGCAAAAATACCCAACCTTTACTCATATTGAGAAAATACTCCCAACATGATTGCTTTCTCAAAAATCGAAGAGGCATCGCTCTTCGAATCTCGAAAGCCAGACTCCCACCAGGATTACTTTCTCAAAAATCGAAGAGGCACCGTTATCCGAATCTCGAAAGCCAGACTCACAATAAGATTGTTTTCTCAAAAATTGAAGAGGCACCGCTATCTAAATTTCAAGAGCCAGATCCCCAACAGGATTGCTTATTCGAAAACCGAAGAGGCATCGCTCTCCGAACTTCGAGAGCCAGATTTCCTTGGATAAAATTTGTCTGCAATCTTCACACACAACATCAGCTTTCCAGATACCACAGACCACTTTTTGAAAGTGCTCTGACAAAGTTAAAACAGCAGCTCCCACTACATTTCTACGACCGAGAAGGGTAAAGGAACAGCGTTACTACTCGCTGTTGGGACAATTCATATATATGTCGACCTCCATCCTCCACAGCCAGGCAGACCTGCAAATAAAAAAAATGCTCAACTTTTCTTCACATCCGAGAGGGCACTCTCAGCAAAGTCCCTCAAAATACTCAGCTTCTTTTCCCCCCCCCCCCCGATAATACCTCTGTAAACAAGCCACACCATAGCAAGATTATCTCATATCATCAGGGTTAAAAGCAAGAGTATCCCATATCATGCTTTTTTCCTGTCTTTTCCTTTGCCCTTACTCTTACTTGCAGGACAAAAAGAAAGAACGCAATTAGTCGAAACCTGAAATCAAACTTTCGATCTGGAACTGATTGCCCGGAATCTTTGCATGGTTGCTTGCCTCACATTGCTTTCAAGTACTCATCCTCAACTGTTGTCAAGATCACGAATTTATTCGAAAAATACCTTAGAACAGTCGATACAATATTGGCTCTTTACACTGAAGCTGCCAAGCATGGATGAGTCTCTGAGAAGTAGTATTCTGAACGACCATTCAAATGCAAAGGTTGCACACCACTTCTGTGATGCAAAAGATTGAAGCAGAAAGTTCAATGATGAGCTGGAACAGATTACTATAGCATGACGCCCTCCCTGCAGAACCGCATAATCCAGACGGATGAGTCTAAGTCAAATCCAAGCTCGACATCATTGCCCTATCCGAATAGCTCGAGTAACTTCAACAACCTTTCACTGACATCGTCGCCAAAAAGCAAAGCCTCACCATGCCATATCCACTACCTTGTCAATAGCAAAAGTATCTCATATCATCAGGGTCGAACGTACTTTAGATTTGAGGGACTTGTTTTGACCCTCAAATTTTTGAGTCGACCTTATACTTTGGAGGAAACCAGAAAACCCTCCAGCCCGGTTCAAGAGTAAGCTTATAGAAAGTTACTTTTTCAAAAGCAAAAGTGGCTCATATCATCTCTTCTCCTTTTGCTTCTCTTTATCCTTCTTGCTGCCTGTAAGATAGGGAGAATGAGAACAATCAGCCGGAACTCGAAATCAAACTTTTGATTTGGGACTGATTGCTTGGAACTCTGATTGCTTACCTTGTCTGTCACCTCTTTCGGCAAATCTCCTAGCTTGGCCACTTGGGGGACTCTTACTACATGGTTTGTATCGCGCTTGACAAAGCCTGAAACTACAAGTAAGCTTCAAGTGAAATTGATACATTACCTTGTGCATCTCCACCGGTTAAAGATACCACCCTTGGATAGAGGAAAAGTGTTTCCAGAGAAGATGCCACATCTACCTATGAGACAGAAAAGGCAAGTGAAAACGATACCACACTTCGGTACTTAGAAGTTTCGTGATTACTCAGCGGCTTAGATCTTGCAAGTCCCCAACCGAGGAACTTCCCTCACTCGGGAACTTAGGGAAGCACTGTTTGTACCATAATTGACCAATCCTGAAACTACCAAGCACCGGTCAACGTTATACCATCTAGGACCCATAAGAGTGTCTCTCTAACCAGGAAGCCAATCACAACACGACACGTGTCAACATCAGAATCCAATCATAGCGCGACATGAGTCAACATCAGAAACCAATCACAACACAACACGTGTCAATGTCAGAACAGAGCTAGAAACTCTTTTCTATAAAAGGAGATCATTCTCCCACAATATTTCCTAATGTCATTTGTACTAAATCATTCACTAAAACTCACTAAAGGAGAGCTTGAACCTATGTACTTGTGTAAACCCTTCACAATTAATGAGAACTCCTCTACTTCATAGACATAGCCAATCTGGGTGAATCACGTACATCTTGTGTTTGCTTCCCTGTCTTTATCCATTTACATACTTATCCACATTAGTGACCGGAGCAATCTAGCAAAGGTCACAAACTTGACACTTTCTATTGTACCAAAGTCCTCGCTGATTTTGTACATCAACAAGGTTTATAAACTCCACAAGGCATTTTATGGCTTAAAATAGGCACCTAAGGCCTAGTATGGAGAGATTTATACTTAATTCTCTCTTTGTGGTTTTGAAAAGAGTCGAAGTGAAACAACTCTTTACACCAAGACAAGGGGAGAGTCTGAGATATTGATTGTGTCCATCTATGTAGATGATATAGCGTACACAGGCAATAGTAAAATCATGTTGGAAGAGTTCAAATAAGATATGATGGAAAAATATGAAATGACTTATCTTGGCCTACTTCATCATCTTCTTGGTATGTGGATTATTTAAACTCACTCAAGAATATTTATCCATCAGAGAAAGTATGATGCTTCTTTATTAAGAAAGTTTGGTTTGAATGATTGTAAACCAGACTCTACTCCACTGGTAGAAACTAAGAAATTAAGCAAAGATAATGGGAGTGGACCAACTTGTGAAGAACAATATAGGAAAGTAATTGGCAGCTTTTTATATCTCACAGCCACTATACCTAATTAATGTATGATGCTAGCTTGCTTGCCAGATTCATGAACAAACCTACCAACAAGCGCTATAAGACAGCAAGAAGGGTGCTGAGATATGTTAAAGGGACTCTAGATTATGGGCTGGAATATGTGAAAGGAATGAATGTTGTTTTGATCAGATTTTGTGATAGTGATTAGGGTGGGTCGATTGATGACAACAAGAGTACTTCTGGATATGCCTTCTCTTTTGGCAGTGGTATTTTTTCATGGGCCTTTGTCAAACAAAACTGTGTAGCACTCTCAACAGCAGAAGCTGAGTACATAAGTGCATCTCAGACCACTACATAAGCAATTTGGCTCAAGTTTGTGCTAGAGGACTTTGGAGAACTTCAAACTGAAGCTACTCCATTGCAGTGTGATAACATATCTGCAATAGCAATTACTAAGAATCTTGTGTTCCACCAGAAAACCAAACATATTGATCGAAGATACCACTTCATTAAAGATGCTTTGTAGGAAGGAATCATTGATCTTGTATATTGTCCTACAAATGAGCAGGTGGCAGACATTTTAAAGCTTTGGCAAAGGACAAGTTCAACTATCTCAAAGATAAACTTGGAGTAAAGTCATCTCAAAACTTAAAGGGGAATGTTGAATTGTAAGTTATGAGCTATTTTAGAAAGGCTTATTATACAAAATAGTCCCTAAGGTTTGCATGATCAATATAAATGGTCCATGAGATTTAAAATCAACATAAATGGTCCCTGAGATTGTCCATCATCCATGATTTTGGTCCTTCCATTAAAAGCTCTTTGGGTAATTTTCAAAGCTTCGTAACTTCATCATTCTTAACTAAATTCGACCCATAATATATCAAAATGAAGATAAGAAAGTGAAGAACAAGATTATATCTATTTGGAAGCCCAATGATTGCTTGAGATGACCAGAAAATAGTCTAAAAAGTGAATAGTCTGCGGGAAAACTGGAAATTCGCCAGCAACTAGGTAAATTTAAATGTTCATAACTTCTTCAATACTCAACGAAATCGAGTGATTCAAAATGAAAATCATACATCTCGACGAGACAAAGAAAATGGTACCATTTCGAAGGCTAAATCACCGTCATTTGGTCAGACAACGACTCGAAAGTGGCTAACCATTTTTGAGTTAGCCACTTTTGAGCAGTTTTCTAGCCAAACCACGGCGAGTTAGCCTTCAAAAAAGGTACCATTCTCTTCCTCTCATCAAGAATTATGATTTGTGCCTTTGAATCACTCAAGTTCGTTGAGTATTGAAGAAGTTATAAACGTTTAAAGTTTACCCAGTTTCGAGCTAGTTTTCTAGTTTTCCCGCGGACTAGTCACCTTTCAGGCTATTTTCTGGCCATCTCAGTCAATCATATCTTCAATGTGATATATTATGGGTTGAATTTGGTTAAGAATCGATTGAGTTAGGAAGCTTTAAAAATTGCCCAAAAAGTTTTTAACAGAATGACCAAAATCTTGGATGGTGGATAATCTCAGGGACCATTTCTATTGATTTTAAATCTTAGGGACCATTCTCTTCCTCTCATAGAGAATTATGATTTGCGCCTTTGAATCACTCAATTTCGTTGAGTATTGAAGAAGTTATGAACGTTTAAAGTTTATCCAGTTTCGGGCTAGTTTTCCAGTTTTCCCGCGGACCAGTCACCTTTCAGGCTATTTTCCGGCCATCTTAGGCAATCATTAGGCTTCCAAATGGTATACTCTTGTTCTACACTTTCTTATCTTCATTTTGATATATTATGGGTTGAATTTGGTTAAGAATCGATTGAGTTAGGAAGCTTTGAAAATTGCCCAAAAAGTTTTTAACAGAAGGACCAAAATCTT
The DNA here is from genome assembly GCF_042453785.1 of Malus domestica. Classification (NCBI taxonomy): domain Eukaryota; kingdom Viridiplantae; phylum Streptophyta; class Magnoliopsida; order Rosales; family Rosaceae; genus Malus; species Malus domestica. The sequence goes on from NC_091663.1 coordinate 25,377,765, forward strand.
GGATGGTGGATAATCTCAGGGACCATTTCTTTTGATCATGCAAATCTCAGGGACTATTTTGTATAATAACCCCTTTAGAAATAAGCCTTGTTCTAAATTATGTATTCACTTAGTCTAGAATATTGACAAGTGTAAGGCAAAATGAGGTAAGGCTATGGATGCCATGTGTGAGAATCCTAGATTATGACCGAATGAGTGGCTGAGATCATTTGGTTGTAATTGAGATTATTCCAGTTGTGCAACTAACTAGGATACTAAGCATATATTGCTGCAGTCCCATGTTTTCAGTGTGAATGAAATGGAAGCATTCCTCTGCTAATTTGCAAAGAAGAGAATATCGATACCACTCTTATCTTATTCTTCTTCGATCATCATTTTCTCTTAGAATTAGAAGTTTTGCATCCCAAAATTTCCAAGAACACTAACCGATAACACAAAAAAGATGCGAGGTATATGGAGGTTCATGACTTGTTCTATCCAATGACAACTATGTGAAATGTCCTGAATGTGGTATGCCTCATACTCCATCCTTTTTTAGGACTCTTTGTTGAGAAAGAAATCTCTGATTGATTTACCATATATTGTAAATTGATAATTAGTTATTTACTTCCTTTTTTAGTCTTTGGTCCGGCCTTGATTGTAGGCAATAGGATAGGAATGTGTTGAATGATATGCATATAAGAATGTAAACCTAGTTGAATGAATATACAAGGAAATACAATTCCAATACAATTCGTTTTCTTAGATGGTACAAGAGCATTAATCTGGGAAAAACACAAAGCACAGTTATAAGGCAGACACGATCATGGGCGACAAGCCAGACTCGAGGTCAACCATTTCAGGCATGACTTCTCATTCAAAATGGGAAAATCCCAACCATCCACTTTATCTCCATCACTCGGACCAACCCTTGCAATCCTCGTGCCATAGCCATTGGTGGAAGACAACCACATCACATGGGTTCAATCTATGAGTATGGCCTTAACAGTTAAGAACAAACTCGACTTTGTCAATGGGATAATCAAGAAACCAAGTGAAAACAATCCTGATGAGTTGTAACAATGGAATTGTTGCAACAACTTGGTCAAGACATAGCTACTAGGTTCCATGTCAAAAGAAATTTCAGGGAGTGTCATCAACTACAATAACGCTGGACAGATATGGACCGATTTGCAGGAAAGGTTCTCACATGTGAATAAGTCAAATTGTTCCCTGTCGAGAACAAGATCCATGACTGCGTCCAAGGCAACAAGAGTGTAAGTTCTTACTTCACTAAACTTAAAAGTCTACAAAATGTGATGCTTTGTGTTATATTCCAACATGCAGTTATGGAACGAAGAAGGAGATGACCTCGTATGTTGAAACTCAGAAAACCATGAAGTTCATTATGGGACTAAACGAATTGTATGTTACGGTTCGAAGCAATACTCTAATCCTTGAACTATTGCTTATGGTAAACAAGGCATATGCGTTGGTCCTTCGACATGAATGCTAGGCAGAGGTTTCCAATGGGAAGAGTACACAACCGGAGGCTGATGTCTTTGCAGTGAAGAATTCGTTTCAAGAACCTGTGGAGGAGAACAATGAGGTGCAATGTGGAAAGTAAAATAATACAAACCACACCACCAAGAACTGTCGTGCACATATCAAGTACACTTTTTGCAGATGGAAAGGCCACACTTTCGAATTTTGTCAAAAATGGAAAGCATGAGACAATGCCTAGTTTCCCGTTTTCTCAGGAGGATTGCAAGCAAATCCTTTAGATGTTAAACAAGAACAAGTCATCCTTTGCCAATCAAGTTGGTAATCATTCTAGTCAAGAAGAACTTTCAGGTAAAGCCTTCTCTTTTCCATATTGATGTGAAAATTAACTTAACACACAAATTAAACCCTCTTGTTGACAATTGTCGTATGGATAAGTAGGGATCGTTCTAAACCGATGATTAGGAGGGATTGCTAATCTACTCTAAACTGACTTTAAAACACAAACTAAGCTTGAAAACACTTAACAAGACTCAAAAAACTTAAAACAAACTGAAAAGACTCAAAACTAACTAGAATGACTCAAAACAGCTTAAAACAACTAAATAGACTCAAACTAGACACTAGGAAGTGATTTGGATGAAAATTGAATTAAACTTGACTCAAAACACTTAAAATCACAAACTAAGACAAATTCTAACTATATTGATACTCTAAAGTAAAGGGGGATTTGGTTTTGACGAATTTGAAACAAACAAACAAATTGTAAAACTAAACAGATTGTAAAACGAATTTTGGGAAATAAGATGGTTGATGGATTAGCTAGAGGTCCATTCTTCACAAATGACACACTTGTACATGAATCGATTTCCAATTGCTTTTCAATAAATTATGAAGCGTAACACCCCAGATTAACCGTGATGCACTAATTAACCCTCAGATTTTCCTTTACTCATTGAATTGGATGAATGCATGCGACAACCCAAATCATTCTCCAAAGGTCCCATACATGAATGAATAATAGAGATACAATCAGAGATCATTACGTTCCATGAAAATCATAAGTGTTGACAAGACATTCGTAACTATGAATGCATGATATGTTTACCAAGAATTCAATTAACGCGATTATGACTAGCAACCTTCACTACTCATGAATATAAATTTGTAACAATTAGGTGAAACTCATTTATATTCTAGCATCAAATTCATGCATGAAAACTAAGTATGCATCCTTAATCAACATACAAGAATCAGTTTTGAAGAAAACAGTTAATTGAATTGCATTCACAACTTATCAAATCACAATTGGAAGAAATCAATTCATATCCCAAGGACGTTCATGGCTTCGAATTTCCCCCTAGCTAAGTAGGGGTTTAGCCACTCATTGTTACAGCAAAATAAGAGAATAATAAAATAGACATTGAAAGTAAGAACGAAGTACACCTAAAACACTCCAATCCTCAAGCTTGAAGTGTCAAAAGCCCTTCTTCTTCCCCACCTTGCTGCGGCATAAGTAACAATGGATGTTTATGGCTGAATGAAGGGGTAAGAGATGTGTAAAGGTTGAATGGGGCTGCGGCAAGGAAAAGAGAATGGTTGGAATTGTGTATGGGAGTGAATGGATGTGTAGAATGGTCAATAATTGATGCCCCTTCCTAATGAAATATACAACTATTTATAAGGAGAGGATGGATTAGGTGAGTTAGGTGAGTGCACATTCCATTCAATTTAGGTAGGTTAGGTGAGTGCACCAACAACTCAAATCTGGTAGGTTAAATGAGTTCACCAACCATTCTTGCAACTTGCACTCCAGATTTGTAGCATGTTTCTAGCCTCATTTAAGCACCAAAAATGTCCATCCAACTTGCTCCCCATGCATGCACTCCAATTCAATCCAAAACTGCACCAAAAGGCACCAAAATGCCCTTTCTTGCCACTTTAGCCTACAAACACATGAAAATGGCTTGAAATACTAAATCAACTAAGAAATAACAACATAAATGCACAAGAACAAGCTAACTAAGTCACATAAATATGCTCCTATCAAATTTCCCCACACTTAGCTTTTGCTAGTCCTCGAGCAAAACAAAACAAAACATAACCTAAACCTTCCAACATTTGCCTCAGGGATTTCCAATGAACATGACATGCCAAAGATCACTACTCACATGAATTTTAGCAATCCTTACTCTCGAGCATACACTTAATCATAGTCACCATTCACTAGCTTGCATTTAATCAATTAAAACAACATTTTGAATGTAGTAACATGCCTTAGAGAATTCCCTCAATTCCTTACCAGATTCTCTCTTATTTTCACACAAGATTTTCTGACTACACTCCCTACAGTAGATATATGTGAGAAGATTAATATAAACATGAAAACTAGTACTCACATATGTTTATAACTAAGAAAGCAATTTCTGGAATTATTAATGCATGTATATATATGATCTCATGGATGGAAAGCCACTACTTAGAATCGAGAACCAGGAATTCCATATGCTCATACCAATTTCAAACTCCACAAATTGAAACACATAACACCCAAGATTGAAGTCAAAGGGTTGTAATGAGGCTAAGGTAATGGTTAACAAGGAAAGGTAAGGGTAGACAAACGTTCTTAAAGCAATAATGAGCAAAGTAGTGAAATTGACACTTAGAATTCACTTTTGAATGCAAAAATCCACTTTAAACACAAAGGAAAAGTTCACAAAACACTCAGGATCAGATTCAATCTTTTGGACCCTTTTTTTAACAATCAACACTTGTGAGTTCATTCTCACTTATTTTCAACTTGTTTCTTTCTTTTCTACACATATTTTTTTCTTTTCTTTCTTTTGTTGGAAATAACCTTCCCTCACACTTGTTTTCTGCATAATGTTGATCAAATTGAATTCCTTCTAAGTCATGCTCCATTATACTTCAAGAACAAGGGTATGGATAGTCCTATTCTAGGCTCGGTAGGGATAATGTGTCTAACAAAGAAAATAGGCTAAATAAGGCTCAAAAGGGTTAAACCTACAAAATAAATGCATGGGATGAAGGCTTTTTGGCTCTAATGGTAAATACTAAACAACTTCATCTTGTTATGTGTTATGCATTCAATTTCAAGCTTTGAATGGAACGGGCATGAGTTCTAGTATTTGGAACTATAATGATGAAAACGCATTCTAAATAGCAACCAAGCAAAGAATAATGAGATCATGCAATGACTTAGAAAACAAGAATGCACAGATTAATAACTCTCCAAATAACGTTTAGGCTCAAGTCTCACAGGTTTGTAGCGTTAGTTTGAGTTCCTTCCTTCAAGCATGTTACAAAAACTAATTTTTTTTTTTTTTAATGATTACATGTGAATTCGTAAACATCAACTATAACCAAGTATTAACCAAAGAGCATATCAAGCTTCCACCTATGTTTATAACTTTCTTTAACAGTCATGTACTTAAAAACCAAATTCTCATCATTGTGTTGGAAGGTACCCTAAGACACAAACACACAAAAAACGACTCTTTTAGGTTTGATTTTCATCAAATTTTCGAATTTCTTTTCAAAACACACTAAAACGGCTCAAAATGTACTAAAAACACTTAAAACAGTGAGAAACAATTCTAGTTATGCTAGGTGGTAAAATCCTACGAATTTGCAATAAAAACACTTGTTCCCCCCCCCCCCACACTTAACCCAAACATTGTCTTTAATGTTTCAAATATAGAATTACACTTAAACAGGCAAACAACACAACTAACAAACATGACAAGCATGGCAAAGTAAAAACAAGAAAGAGTAGAGTTTAGGAACGCAAATCTGGTTATGGAGTTCTGAGCAAGGAAAAGGAGAATTCCTTGGTGATGGTGATTTGATGGCATTGTACAGCGAGGCTTTGCTCTTTGGCGACTGATACGTCAATATGTTGTTGAAGCTTCTCGAGTTCTTGGATTCAACTCAGATTCCTTCTGCTGGGTTGATTGATTGTGCAGGCAGCATTCTTCTCTACTTGTTTCTTCTGCATGGCAGGCAGGCACGAGGTAGAGGTGATGGTCTGTTTCTTTGTTCAATTTGTTCAAGTGCCGACCGATTGCTTTCTTTCTCCTTGTCCCGTAGGCAAGAGCAAGGGTAAAGGAAAATGATGCCATGAGATATCTTTGCTTTTGACTCTGATGATATGAGGTACTTTTACTTTTGAAGAAGTATCTTTCCACAGGTTTATTCTTGAACTGGGCTGGGGAGCTTCTTAGCAAGGAAGAGGAGACTTGATCTTGAAGGAAATCAGACCATAAGCAGTCTGACATGGCAAGTGATCCTTAGTTTAGTTGAGGATGAATCAACACGTTGTCTCCACATGCTTCAAGCTATCATTTTCACTTGCCTTATTTGTTCTCCAGGCAGATGTGGTATCTTTTCTGGAAGGATAAGATGTTGAAGATGAATACTCGAGAGCAATGCTAGGTAAGCAATCAGGAAGGGGTTCCAGGCAGTCGGTTCCATATCAGAAGATTGATACCAAGTGATGGCTGATTGCTCTCTTTCTCCTTATCCCGTAGGTGAGAAAAGACAAGGAAAAAAACAAGTAGAAAGCATGATATGAGATACTCTTGCTTTCAACCTTCATGATATAAAATACTTTTGCTCTTGATGACTTGTTTGCAGAAGTACCCCAGGGGATGAGGAACACTAAGTAACTCGAGAAGCTTCTTTAGGAATGCATTTTCAGAGATGACGAAAGGTTGAGTAAGTCTGCCTTGTTATGGAGGGTGAAGGTTGACATTTATAGGAATTTCTTTATAACCGGTAGAGGTACTATTCTTTTACCGTTGGATGATTTAACAGTAAGATTCACATGCTTTCTACTTTGTCAGAAATCTTTGATAAAGTGGCCCATAATTTGCGCAAAGCTGAGGTTGCATGTGACAGGTGCTGACAAGTGGTTTCTAAGCAAGCCCAGCTTTTGAGAAAGCATGCGCCTCTTCGATTTCTAAGCAGACGCCTCTTCTTTCTGGAGCTCCGTCGAGTGCTGATATTTATAAAGGCATGCATTACGTTCCAAAGAACACTTGAATTTCCTCCTGTAGAAACTCCCTTCTTGCACTTCTGAGATCTTGATTTGTCCGACCTCTTCTTTTTCTTCAACACCTTCGAAAATGTCTTGCCCATCTGACCGTCCCTTCTTGCACTTCTGAGATCTTGATTTGTCCGACCTCTTCTTTTTCTTCAACACCTTCGAAAATGTCTTGCCCATCTGACCGTCGTCTTAACTTGAATGTCGGGGAAGATATTGACATGTCTTCTCCAGACAACATTTGGCATCTGTCATTCTTATCCCCCAATGGTCCTCTTACAGTTGGGGATTCTGTGATGAAAAACGATACAACAGCTTCGGTGGTGGCTAGAAATCTTCTCACTCCAAGAGACAATAGGATACTTTCCAGGCGATCCGACGAGCATGTTGCTCAGGACTCTCTAGCCTTCAACATCCGATATGCAGGCTCAGTATCAAACATGGGCCAACGTCTTCTTGCTTGATCTCGTCAGGTTGAGTCTTTGATGGCTGAGGTGGCTAGTCTTCGGTAAGAAATCAGAGGGCTTAGGCACGAGAATAAAGAGTTGCACATGCTCGCAACTAATTACTCAACGAGTATGAAAAGAAAGCTTGACCAGTTGCAGGAGTTTGAAGTTCGGATTCAGAGTGATCATTAAAGGTTTGTGGCGTTACTCCATAGGCAACTTCTGCCTTCGTCATCTGGCGTTTCACCAAGTGTTGAGGCTCTAGAAAATCAAACTCTGGTGCTTCATCTTTCTAGAGCTCCGTCGAATGCTGAGGCACCTCCTGACCAATGAAGGCTCCTTCTTGTTTGTTTACACATTTTTGTACTTTTCTACCTAATGTTCCTTTCCTACGAAAATCAGTGTAAAAATAGTTTGTTTACCTGAAAAAATTTTAAACATAAACCCACACATAAGCAACCAAACAAGCAACAAATAAACATGGAAAGATAAGGGCAGCAAGTAGAAAGGTTGAGAGAAAGCAAATCTGGATTTAAAGCCGATTCTAGGTGCTCTTTATTGGCAGGGGTTGCCTCCCGCGAAGCACTTGCTTTAACGTCGTACAGCCAGACGAATACCATCCTTCAAGCCTCCTTGGAGCCCACGACATGGAGAAGCAGTTCCTCCACCACATGCTCCTCAAACAGGTCGTAATAGGGTTTCAAACGATGCCGATTCACCTTGAATTCGTGGTCGGTTTTCAAGCTTTGGACTTGGACTGCACCATAAGGAAAAACATTAGTGACAATAAAAGGTCCAATCCACTTATAATGTAACTTACAGGGAAATAACCGAAGTCGAGAATCAAAGATGAGCACTTTCTGCCCCTTGGAGAATGTCTTTGTACGAAGCATCTTATCATGATACGCCTTGGTCTTGTCCTTGTAAATGCGAGCATTCTCGTAAGCCTCGTGCCTAATCTCCTCGAGTTCATTCGATTGGAGCTTTCTATGCATCCCAGCTGCATCTATATCCATGTTGAAGGTCTTCACACCCAATGTGCCTTGTGTTCTAACTCTACGGGAAAATGACATGGCTTACCATAGATGAGCCGAAAAGGTGACATGCCAAGGGAAGTTTTGTAGGCCGTACAATAAGCCCACAATGCATCATCCAAGCACAAGCTCCAATCCCTCCTTGTTGGTCCCACGGTTTTCTCTAAAATCTGCTTGATCTCCCTATTTGAAACCTCTACTTGCCCATTGGTTTGAGGATGATAAGGTGTTGAAACCTTATGCGTAACAGTGTACTTCTTAAGCAAAGCTTCAATGGTTCGATTACAAAAGTGGGAACCTCCATCACTGATGAGAACTCTAGGCATTCCAAACCTAGCAAAAATGTTAGTTTTCACAAAATCTGCAACCACCTTAGAATCGTTAGTACGGGTGGCTTTTGCTTCCACCCATTTCGAAACATAATCAACAGCTAGCAAGATATAAGTGAAACCATAAGATGGAGGGAAATGACCCATGAAATCAATACCCCAAACGTCAAAATTTTCAACAAATGACAGGGGTTGCTAGGGCATTTGATATTTGGCACCTATATTTCCCGTTCTTTGGCAACGATCACAGGTTAGACAAAAAGTTCTAGCATCTTTAAACAAAGTGGGCCAATAAAATCCACATTCAATAACCTTTAGTGCCGTTCTTTAGGTGCCAAAATGTCCACCACAAGCATAAGTGTGACAGAACCTTAGAATCTAATGAAATTCACAATCATGCACACATCTACACAAAATCTGGTTAGAACAATATTTCCATAAATAGGGATCATCCCAAACATAAAATGGTGCATCTTTTCGAAGTTTATCACATTGGTACTTGGTGAGAGTGCTTGGAACTTGGTTAGTCACTAAGTAATTCACTAAATCGGCATACCAAGATTCACTTACCTCAATGGACAGCTGCTGCTCATCGAGAAAATTTTCTGGGATAGGCACGGCATGCTTATCATGGATTATTCGGCTTAGGTGGTTAGCCACCACATTCTCGCTTCCTTTCTTATCTTGGATTTTGATGTCAAACTCTTGAAGAAGAAGCATCCAACAAATAAGCCTAGGTTTTACTTCCTTCTTCGTTAGTAAGTACTTCAAAGTTGCATGATCAGAGTAAACAATCACTTTAGTGCCAATTAAATAAGACCGAAACTTATCTAAAGCAAAGACAACAGCAAGAAGTTCTTTTTTCGTTGTGGAGTAGTTCAATTGGGCATCATTGAGAGTTCGAGAGGCGTAGTATATGACATGCGGCTGCTTGTCTTTTCTTTGCCCCAAAACAGCGCCTAATGCATAGTCAGATGCATTGCACATAAGCTCGAAATGAAGGCTCCAATCGAGAGGAACAATGATAGGGGCTGAAGTTAGCTTCTCCTTGAGTTGCTTAAATGCTGATTCACACTCCTCATCAAACTTGAAGGGCACATCTTTTTGAAGCAATTGGCAAATGGAGTTGGAAATCTTGGAAAAATCCTTGATGAAACGCCTATAGAACCCTGCATGGCCAAGAAAAGAACGAACCTCTCTAACCGAAGTAGGAGAGGGTAAGTGACGTACAAGATCTATCTTTGATTTATCTACTTCAATTCCTTTATATGAAACAATATGGCCTAAAACTATACCTTGTTTAACCATAAAATGACATTTTTCCCAATTCAAAACAAGGTTAGTGTCAACACGTCGTTTCAAGATCAATGTCAGATTATCCAAACAATTATCAAAAGAATCCCCAAACACACTGAAATCATCCATAAATACCTCAATAATCTTCTCAACAAAATCAAAAAATATACTTACCATACACCTTTGGAAAGTGGCAGGTGCGTTGCATAGGCCGAATGGCATGCGACGATAAGCAAAAGTTCCAAATGGACACGTGAATGTGGTCTTCTCTTAGTCATCCAGGGCTATCACAATTTGATTATATCCAGAATATCCATTAAGAAAACAATAAAAAACATGATCGGCTAACCTTTCAAGCATTTGGTTGATGAATGGTAGAGGGAAATGATCTTTCCTTGTTGTGGCGTTAAGCCTCCTATAGTCGATGCAAACTTGCCATCCAGTTTGAACTCGTGTAGGCACAAGCTTGTTTTCTTCATTTTTCACAACAGTGACTCCAAACTTCTTGGGAACGACTTGAATCGGTGAAACCCATCGACTATCGGAAATAGGATAGATTACTCCACAATCTAGGAGCTTGATTATCTCCTTCTTCACAACTTCCATCATGGGAGGGTTAAGACGGCTTTGAGCCTCTCAAGATGGTTTAGCCCCATCCTCAAGAAGTATGTGGTGCATGCAAGTGGTAAGGCTAATGCCCCTAATATCGGCTAAGGTCCACCCTATGGCTGGTATTCCCGCAACACCCTTACAAGTTTCTCTTCCTCTTGCGCCGTGAGAATTGAAGAAACAATGATGGGCAAAGTCTCGTCATCTCCCAAAAACACATACTTTAAATGGTCCGGCAACGACTTAAGTTCGAGAGAAGGTGCCTGAATAACAGAAGGTAACAACTTAATAAAAACAGAACTTGAAATTGGGATTGGAACTTTACCATAATGTTGTGGTAGTGACTCAAGAGCAGCCACAACCTCTGTAACGTCTTCATTAAAGGGCACGGCAATGGTTTCCACAATCTGGCAGTGGGGGTGCAAAGCTCCAATGTCTTGGTTTCTGAGTTCTATGCCCTTCGTAATGGTTGTTTCAAAGGTATCCTTATTCAATTCCTCAAGATACTCCTACGCCAAAGAATCAATGATATCAATAAAAAAACAAGAGTGATCATCAAAGGGATATCTCATAGTTTCAGAAATATTAAAATCAATAACTTCCCCATCAAATTCCATCGTCAAAGTGCCCTTGAACATATCGCGGGCTGTCTTCATGAATAGCCTTCCAAGGACAATCGGCAAAGATGTGGAATGGGTTGAATCTTCCATGTCAAGAATGTAAAAATCAGCCAAGAAGATCAAATGGTTCACCTACACTAAAACATCCTCCAATACTCCTTTTGGATAAGCGTTAGAACGATCAGCTAATTGTATGATCACACCATCCTTTTTCAATTCACCCAAGTTCATAGATGCATAAATAGAATAAGGCATGACATTTATAGATGCACCTAAGTCGAGCATTGCATGTTCAAACCGATTAGTGCCAATTACACAAGGAATCGTAAAACTACTAAGGTCTTTGCATTTAGTGGGCAGTTTACGTTGCAAGACAGCTGAAACATTTTCACTTACCTTAACCACCTCTTTGTTCGAAATTCTTCTCTTGGTTGTGCACAGCTCCTTGAGAAATTTGGCATATTTCAGGACTTGTTTAATTGCCTCAAGGAATGGAATGTTTACTTGCACTTTCCAAAATGTTTCAAGAATGTCCTTCTCATTCTCATCCTTCTTCGATTGTATGAACCTACGAGGAAAAGGAACATGGGTCAGATTAGTATTAACTGAATTTGAACCCAACTTACCTTGTTTGGCCGAATTAGGAGTGATAAGGGCCTACGGCGAAAGGTGTTTTACTCTTGCCATGGGTGTTCTAATGCTTCCTTCCTTATTTTGCAGCTTTTCATCCTTTTTCCGGGCAAATTTGGGAATTTTGGACTCAATTCTAACTTCTTTTCCACTACACAAAGTGATGGCTTTGGTAGATTCAAATCCTCCCTTTGGATTCAAATTTGTTGAACTAGGTAACTTACCTTGTTCTCTACTGAATTGCCCCATGAATTCAGCCATCTGCCCTATTTGCTTCTTCAACTCATCCATCTCCTTGGCTTATGTTTGCATTCCCTACATCAATGTAGTTAGTAACTTAAATGTATTATCATCATTAATTAACATACCTGAGTTGGATTGGGCAGATTGTTGTTGGGGTTAAGTTGGTGCAAATGGTCTTGGATAGAAACCCAGAGGTTGCTGCCTAAATGCACTTTGTTGTTGGTTTAGTTAGGGCTCTTTCCACTTAAACTTTGGATGATCTCTCCAACCTGGATTGTATGTATTAGAGAAAGAATCACTCCTTGGTTGGTGTTGGCTCCCAAAATCCACGGCATTGGCAGATTCCCACATTTCATTCTTGATCAATTGAGCGTACTTATCTGTGAGATGTCCTTGCATTGAGCACACGCCACAAGCAGCTACACTTTGTACCTTTGGTCCTTCAACCACCTGTGAAAGAAGAGTAGTAAGATTAGCCATTTGATTTTGAAGTTCGGAAATAGCACTTACCTCATTCACTTGTTGTCGTGGGGTGTTACCTCATTCATTTGGTCATTTCCATATTGTTGTGCATTCAACGCTCGGTTTACTATTAAGATCTTGGCAGCCACCGGTGTTTTATCCACCAAAGCACCACCCACTGAGGCATCTAACATTTATCTTTTAATTGGGAGGAGTCCCTCATAAAAGTATTGAAGTAACAGCTCCTCCTTCATTTGATGTTGAGGGGAAGATGCAACTAGACCTTTAAAACGCTCATAATACGCCAGGAAAGATTCACCTTGGCTTTGTTAAATGCTACTGATTCTTTTCCTCAAAAGAATGACTCTCGAGGTTGGGAAAAACTTTTCTAAGAATGCTCGTTTCATGCTTTCCCAAGAGGTGACAGTTCCGGGTGCCAATTCGTATAGCCAATCTTTAGCCTTATCTATAAGAGAAAATGGAAAGGCCTTCATCTTCAGAATGCTTTCATCGACATTGATTGGTGTCATGCTCGAGCACACCACTTCAAACTCCTTCAAATGGTTGTTTGGATCTTCCATGGACAGCCCATGGTATTTGGGGATATGGTGCAACAAGCTTGACTTCAACTCGAACTCATCGGTCTTTCCTTGGGCAGCTATGGGGTATTGAAGTCAAAGTGGCATGGCATTGTCCAACCCTGAGGCTGAGAGTTCGTTGATTATACGATTGTCCGCTACCATGGCTTGTTCTTCTTCTTCTTCTTCAAATTCAGAACTTGAACTAGGTGAGTTAAATTCTGATTGCTTCTTCTTTCTTCTAAAAGTTCTTTCAAAATCGTCATCGAACTCCAAGATGTTTGCACTAATAGATTGAGAACTACGAGTCATAAATTAGTACCTGAAATGAAGAAACAAACACAATCAACAACTAGATATAAGGCATAGCAAGAACACACAAATACACGGACACAAAATAAAACACAAAGACACGAAATTAAACTAGGGATTAGATTGCTAATCCCCGGCAATGGCGCCAAAATTTGATGCGAAAATTAACTTAACACATAAATTAAACCCTCTTGTTGACAATTGTAGTATGGATAAGTAGGGATCGTTCTAAACCGGGGATTAGGAGGGATTGCTAATCTACTCTAAACTGACTTTAAAACACAAACTAAGCTTGAAAACACTTAACTAGACTCAAAGAACTTAAAACAAACTGAAAAGACTCAAAACTAACTAGAATGACTCAAAACAGCTTAAAACAACTAAATATACTCAAACTAGACACTAGGAAGTGATTTGGATGAAAATTGAACTAAACTTGACTCAAAACACTTAAAATCACAAACTAAGACAGATTTTAACTATATTGACACTCTAAAGTAAATGGGGATTTGGTTTTGACGAATTTGAAACAAACAAACAAATTGTAAAACTAAACAAATTGTAAAACGAATTTTGGGAAATAAGATGGTTGATGGATTAGCTAGAGGTCCATTCTTCACACATGACACACTTGTACATGAATCGATTTCCAATTGCTTTTCAATAAATTATGAAGCGCAACACCCCAGATTAACCGTGATGCACTAATTAACCCTCAGATTTTCCTTTACTCATTGAATTGGATGAATGTATGTGACAACCCAAATCATTCTCCAAAGGTCCCCTACATGAATGAATAATAGAGATACAATCAGATATCATTACGTTCCATGAAAATCATAAGTGTTGACAAGACATTCGTAACTATGAATGCATGATACGTTTGCCAAGAATTCAATTAACGCGATTATGACTAGCAACATTCACTACTCATGAATATAAATTTGTAACGATTAGGTGAAACTCATTTATATTCTAGCATCAAATTCATGCATGAAAACTAAGTATGTATCCTTAATCAACATACAAGAATCAGTTTTGAAGAAAAAAGTTAATTGAATTGCATTCACAACTTATCAAATCACAATTGGAAGAAATCAATTCATATCTCAAGGATGTTCATGGCTTCGAACTTCCCCCTAGCTAAGTAAGGGTTTAGCCACTCATAGTTACAGCAAAATAAGAGAATAATAAAGTAGACATTGAAAACAAGAACGAAGTACACCTTAAACGCTGCTTGAAGCGTCAAAAGCCCTTCTTCTTCCCCACCTTGTTGTGGCACAAGTGACTATGAATGTTTATGGCTGAATGAAGGGATAAGAGATGTGTAAAGGTTGAATGGGGCTGCGGCAAGGAAAGAAGAGTGGCTGGAATTGTGTATGGGAGTGAATGGATGTGTAGAATGGTGAATAATTGATGCCCCTTCCTAATGAAATGTACGACTATTTATAGGGAGAGGATGGATTAGGTGAGTTAGGTGAGTGCACATTCCATTCAATTTAGGTAGGTTAGGTGAGTGCACCAACAACTCAAATCTGGTAGGTTACATGAGTTCACCAACCATTCTTACAACTTGCACTCCAAATTTGTAGCATGTTTCTAGCCTCATTTAAGCACCAAAAACGTCCATCCAACTTGCTCCCCATGCATGCACTCCAATTCAATCCAAAACTGCACCAAAAGGCACCAAAATGCCTTTTCTTGCCACTTTAGGCTACAAACATACGAAAATGGCTTGAAATACTAAATTAACTAAGAAATAACAACATAAATGCACAAGAACAAGCTAACTAAGTCGCATAAATATGCTCCTATCACATATAAAGGCACTAACAGTATTATGATCCTGGACAGTGGTCACAGACCACATAATTTGCAACCCTAGTCTTCTTACACACTCATGGGCTGTTGAAAACCATACTATTGAACTGCTAAATGGTTCCATTGCCAAAGTCGCTCATGTTGGACAAGTTGTTTTCTCTCACAATCTTATCCTTGATGATGTCCTATATGTGCCGTTCTTTAGATTGAATTTAATCTCCATCAGTAAACTAGCCTATGATTCCTTATATGTCACAATTTTCTTAACCTGTTTTTTTGTCATCCAAGACCTTCGCTCGGGGAAGATGATTGGAACGAGAATTGAAATGGAGGGACTCTACTACCTTGACTCATCGAAGAAAGGAACATGCAATAGTATCCAAACCGTCTCACCAAAGCTTTGGCACAAGTGACTAGGACACCCATCTCATAAAGTGTCTTCGTTATGTCCATTTTTAAGTAATAAGACTTGTGATTCAGACAAATGTTTTATTTGCCTATTGGCCAAACAAACAAGATCGCCCTTTCCATTGAGCTCTATTTCTACAAATCATGTTTTGAATTATTGCATATTGATATTTGGGGTGGTTGTTAGGTTGCTTTTCTTTTAGGTGGCAAATATTTCCGTACCATCGTAAATGATCATTCTAAAAGCACTTGGGTTTATTTGATGAAGCATAAATCCAACACAAAAGATATCTTAGTGAAATTCATTCAAATGGTTGAGACTCAATTCAATACCAAAGTTCAAATAATACGAAGTGACAATGGCCCTGAGTTCAAACTTGAGCAATTTTATGCTCTCAAAGGCATTATACATCAATCTAGTTGCATCAACACACCATAACAAAATGGTTTTGCTAAAGATAAACACCGGCACTTGCTCAATATTGCTCGGGCTTTGCTCTTTCAAACCTCTCTGCCAGGATGCAATTTTAGCCTCAGCCTACCTCATCAATAGAACACCTACTCCACTTCTCCAAGGTAAAACATCCTACAAAAAACTGTTCCATAAAGCACCTAACTATTCCCATTTAAAGGTTTTTGGTAACCTCTATTTTGCTTCTACACATGCCCAAAGCCCTTTTAAATTCGACCCCCGAGCAACACAATGCATTTTTCTTGGATATCCTTATGGTCAAAAGGGTTATAAATTGTTTGATATAAAGAAAAATAAGACATTTGTTTCCAGGGATGTTATGTTTTTTTGAAGATCACTTTCCATTCCAAAAGCATTCCACTTCCGCTACCCCAACCCCATCCAACAATACCTACTCACCTATCCAGTATGATTTGGACTCTCCCATTGAGTCACATTACACACGTCTTGCACCAGGAGACAATTCAGATACCCATACTTCCCCACTTACTGACCTTACGTCACCTCCATCTCTTTTACCCACTATCACTCCACCACTAGATAATTCCCCAACCATCCCCACTACCCTGCTACCTCATCATTCCCTATCTCCAACCACTTCACCACCTGACCATCCCTTCCACTTCGTCGCGGCACCAGACAAACCAAATCGTCCATATTTTTACAGGACTTTCACGTCGAGATGGCCTTCCCATCCCGCGTTACTCCCACATCTTCCACAAGCATGGTACAGTCCTCATGTACGCCCCACTCTCTCTCTCGCCATTTATCCTATAACCGTCTCCCCCATTCACAAAACCTTCCACACCAACCTCACCATTATCAAAGAACCCATCAATTTTTCGTAGGTTGTCCGGGATGCCAAATGGTGTAACGCCATGCAACAAGAGATTGCCTCACTATAGGATAATCACACTTGGACTCTTGTGCCATTGCCTCTTCACAAACGTCTCATTGGCTGCAGAGTCTATAAAGTGAAGCTTAAACCTGACGGGAATGTCAAGCACTACAAAGCCTGTTTAGTTGCCTAAGGATACAGTCAAATCGAAGGGCTTGATTATCAGGAAACTTTTTCTTCGGTTGCCAACTCACCACCGTCCGTGTCCTCCTTAGTATTGCCTCTCTGTGGTTAGCATCTTCATCAACTAGATGTGAATAAAGCATTTTTTGCATGGCGACTTATACGAAGCTGTTTATATGTCTCTGCCTCCTGGGTTTGGACAAAAGGGGGAGACTCGAGTATTCAAATTAAACAAATCCCTTTTCAGTTTAAAACAGGCCTTGAGATAGTAGTTTATCAAGTTGTCTAGTGCTCTCAAGGCCATTGGTTTTCATTAATCATGGTCAAATTATTCATTGTTCGTCCAAAACTGTCAAGGTAGTTTCATGGCATTACTTGTATATGTTGATGACATGATACTTGCAAGAAACAATTTCAAAGAAATTGAAGAGACTAAACTCTTTCTTTCCCAACATTTTTAAGCTAAAGGATTTCGAAAAACTTAAATATTTTTCGAGGATAGAAGTTGCAAGATCAAAACAGGGGATTGTTTTTTGCCAAAGAAAATATGCACTGGAGATACTAAAAGATGTTGGGTTCCTTGGTTCGAAGCCCTCACGGTTTCCGATGGAACCAAACTTGTCCCTCACACAAACGGAAGGGACGCTCCTTCATGACCCTTCTTCATACAGGTGACTCGTAGGGAGGCTGATTTACTTAACCATCACGAGGCCTAACTTGACTTAAGTGGTTAATATGTTGAGCCAATTCATGGACAAGCCACGACAACCACACCTTGAAACAATGCATAAGGTTCTCAGGTAGATCAAAAAATCTCCTGGACAAGGAATTTTCTTACCTTCTACAGGTTCATTACAATTACAAGTATTTTGTGATGCTGATTAGGCTTGGTGTAAAGACACTAGAAGATCAATAACCGGTTATTGCATCTTCCTTGGTCAAGCACCGATCTCCTGGAAAACGAATAAGCAAAGCACTGTATCTCGTTCTAGTGCAGAGGCAGAATATCGTTCTATGGCTACTACATGTTGTGAAGTTATATGGCTAAAGAACATTTTGAAGGACTTGCTGGTGAACCATGCACAACCTATCACACTATTTTGTGATAATCAAGCTGCCATGCACATTGCTTCAAATCCAATGTTTCATGAACGAACGAAGCATATAGAGATAGACTGCCACTTAGTGCGTGAGAAGATTCAAACAAGAATGGTGAAAACAGCTTACATACAAACCTCGAATCAACCTGTAGACTTGTTCACCAAACCACTAAGCTCAACACAGTTTGAGGTTTTATTTGGCAAGTTGGGTGTCATTAACAAACACTCCAACTTGAGGGGGAGTGTTGAGAAAGAAATCTCTGATTAATTTACCATATATTGTAAATTGATAATTAGTTATTTACTTCCTTGTTTAGTCTTTGGTCCAGCCTTGATTGTAGGCAATAGAATAGGAATGTGTTTACTGATGTGTATATAAGAATGTAAACCTAGTTGAATGAATATACAAGGAAATACAATTCCAGTACAATTCGTTTTCTCAGACTCTTGAATCTCTTATAAATTGTTCAATCCAAAGGTTCGAAGAAAAAAAAATGGAGTGCAAGAGGAAAACGAAAGTGCGAATCCTTTTGTTCTTTTATTCTTCTTGGACTGAAAACTCGCTGTTATGATCTTGTCTTG
The DNA here is from genome assembly GCF_042453785.1 of Malus domestica. Lineage (NCBI taxonomy): Eukaryota > Viridiplantae > Streptophyta > Magnoliopsida > Rosales > Rosaceae > Malus > Malus domestica. The sequence continues at coordinate 25,396,275 of NC_091663.1, forward strand.
TTAATTCACAGTTTCCTTTTCCCTTTTCGAATTCTTTTCTTCCAGGTGGATTTCTCCCTTGGCAATCATGGAAAAGATTTTTTCTGGCTAAGATACATTAATTTTTAGCATTAATACATACATTTTCTATAAGGTTCGATGCATGGGGGACATTTCATCCAATTTTATGCTGCAACTTGATTTGAAGCATAAGTTGCTCTGTGCACTGTGGAACCTTTTGTAGAAATTGTAGGGGGAAAATCTCAATCTGCCAGGCAGAATAGGATCTGTCAATGATGTTTTGTGCATGTATGCTTGCAGTATATTGAACAACTGTTGTATATACTTACTTATCCCTCTTTTAGGCGATCGAAATACAATTTTGAGCCTCGTTGACAGGAAAAACTTACTTATCCCACGTTGAACACCTTTCACATGTCCCATATTTAGACTTTTTGGCATCAACACATTCAGTGGAGAACTTTTCAGAGGCAAAACTCCATGTGATATTCTGCGGTTCAATGGGGAAGCTAAAATTTAGATTAAATAGCTCAAGTTTCTTCCATCTTCAAAGGTACCACTACCAACAAGCGAAGGAAATAACACATCCCCAAGCTAGAATCCCCTTGCTAGTCATAATAGCTCGGATTAGAACTATACCATCCACTTCATGAAAATTGAAGGACTGAACTACATAATTGGGCACCTTGAGAGCACACCAGATAACAAAAGGTCTTGGCCAAGAACTCACTAAATCCTCACTGTTTTCGGTCACCACTAGAGTCAAAATTAATTCTTATCATTTATAAATGTAGAGAAATACTGTTGGATTGTAGTTTTAAGTGACTTCTATGGACGTTCATTAGAAAATAATGTGTTTATCAACCTACGCCGAAATACGAAATTATTTATTAACCTAAACAATCGTCAGGAACAAATTTCATACAAACATATAATTACAATTATAACCAAGCAAAAAAAATAAGTTAGACTTTGTCACCTAGTGTTGTGGGAGCCAAGGACTCTTCGATGAGTAAGAATATTAATGAGATTTCAAGAGATTAAGGTTTCTTAGTGGAGGAACAGTTACCTCTCATAGTTTATGGTCAGCACGGAGGTGGTTCAAGAGTGTATGTGTGATGTACTGTGATTGGAACCCATTATTCTGATCATCAAATCAATTAGCTATTTCACTAAGAGTAAAGCTAGGGAGACCACATATTTATGCTACATTTGTGTGTCATCTTATGTGGCAAATAATGTATACAATAAACATCCAATCAGATAATTTCATTAATTAACGTGACATGTACACATCAGTTATCACGTAAAATTATTAAAACCGGTTTGTATAAGATCTCAAGGGATGGGTTGTCATCCTCACTTTAGCTAAGTTATAGGCTAAAGTGATGGTCTTAACCCTACTTTTATGACTTCCCATACCTTGTCATTCACCTTACCTCTTTTTGTCAATCTTTCTTAGTTGCTTGTAGAAACTTCTTTCCTTGTAATTAGGCTTTGGCTTTTCCACTTGTTAGACCAACTCCAATGGTGGGCTAAATGCCAAATTTTTCCCCAAATCCCCCCCCCCCCCAAACACTCTCCAACCTAAGCTAAAACATTGGGCTAAAAGCCAAATGCTAAAGCTGGGCCAAATACCCCCCCCCCCCCAAATTCCCCCATGTGCGAGTGGACTCGCTTACAATTGGGCTAGTCTCGGCCCGTCTAGGCTCCAACGCGCCCCACGCGTGCGCCTACAAGGGTTTCTCGGCAGGGTGGGCCCCTCTGTTAGGCCGTGTGTCGGCCACCAACTTGGGCTCCCAACGGCTATAATTACATCCGAGGGCTGTGATTTAAGGACCATTGATTGATCCAACGGTCTAGATTCAAATTTCATTTTTTTTATAATATGTTATTTTAAAATAAATTGAATCCAACAATTAAGATCGAATAACGGTAAAAAAAAGATCTAACGGCCCAAATTTAAATCCAACGGCTAAAATAATTAAAAAAAATTATTTAACTCAAAATTCATTCAAAAACTCCATAAATACCGATGTATTTGTTCAAACATCTACACAAAACTCAATTTTCTCTTACAATTCTTCCAATTTATCTTTCTACCATTTCTTTCCATTTCCAAATTGTTCAACATGGCAAGAGAGCATATTAGAGGTCCTAATTGGACCAGTGGGGAAGATGTTGCTTTATTCTTGGCATGGGTTTCTGTTAGCGAAGATGGTGCAATTGGCACAAATCAAAATAAGAAGGTTTTGTGGGATAAAATCATTGCAAAGTTTCAAGAAAACTGCAATGGCAGCGGGCGGGATGGTGTTGGTGTTTATGATCGGTGGAACACTATCAATAAAGCATGCACTTTATGGAAGGGAAGCTTGAAGAGAGTCGTAGTTGGCATGGCTAGTGGAAGGAGCGTCACAGAAATTGTGAGTTTTGTTCTTGATATTTTATTTGTCATGTACATAATATTATTTTGTAACTAATTATTTTTATGTATTTTTTGCATAGGATGACAAAGCAATGGAAATTTACAAGACAAGAGTAACACCAAAAAATCAAGTTTTTAAGTTGCAACATGCTTGGGACTTCCTCAAGGATTGTCCGAGGTGGGGAACCGATGCAGACCAACAATGGGAAAGATTATTTCAACGTGAAGCCGCATAGACAAATGCCGGAAATGAAGGTGTCGATGAAATGACCTCATCTCCTTCTTTTGCAAGGCCCCCAGGAAGAGATAAGCAAAATGAAGCAAGGAGAAAAAGGGAAGTCCCAAGATTCGATGAGTGGACACTTTGGTACCGGAATTGCAAAATTGAACGAAACTCATAGCGCTCACCAAGAAGAAACGACCTGAATGCATTTGCAAATGAAGGAAATCTCGGATAGGGAGCAAGATAGGTTTGAAATTGAATTCATGATGGAGGATCTCAGCAAATACAATCCAGAGAGGAAGAAGTTCTTACGTGGTAAGCAAAAGGAAATTTTGCGAAAGTCCGCCTCAAGGAGTATGTTTCAAGATAATGAATCCTCTGAACACCCTCTATCCCAAGATTTCAACGAAGTCTATCACCAAGTGAAGATGGTGGATATGATTATTAAGTTTATGTAGTGTATGAAATATGTGCTTTATTAATTAAGTTTATTAATTATCGTTTGTATTAAGTTTATGTAGTTTATTAATTATGTGGTTTATGAATTATCGGTTGTATTAAGTTTATGTGGTTTATGTATTATCGGTTGTATTGTTTATATTAATCTAGATGCCTTCAATAAATATTGTACTTATTATTCCACACTTTGATGTAGAATAGATGCATTCAATAATTCAACCTCCATTCAATAATTTATCCAACGTACTAGACAAAATACTTTGCACAAGAAGACACTTAAATTTATTACTAGAAAATATTACTAGAAAATAACAACATAGTACACTTAAAATTATTACATAAATGCTTAACCAACATCATCAACGTTCACCTTCTCGGCGTCATACATGCTCAACCAAATCCTTGGTGAATATAAAGGATGATTGAAGGTTGAAAGGTTGTGTGATCAACAAATATTGATGAAAGTTGATCGGTTGGTGAAAGTTAAAAGTTTGGTATTGAACAGTTGGTGAAAGTTGAAAGTTTGGTGTTGAACAGTTGGTGAATTGAAAATTTTGTGTTGAACGGTTGGTGAATTGAAAGTTAGCCCAGGGTTGAAAGATTGATGAAAGTTGAAGGCTTGCTTTGTGAAAATTTCAGTGATTTTTCAATATTTATCGGAATTTAAATTTTTTTAGATTAAAATGTTCATAAAATTAATTTACGATAGTCTACATATTTTTTTTTAATTTAATTTAAGACAAAAATAGCCTAAGTTCATTCTTTAATAATCCCAGACTAAAATTTTAGGTCATAACGGTTAGAGCAGAAAAGTTGTTTCTAGACTAAAAGCTAAATTTTCCGAACTAAAATATTTGACTTTTAGCCCAACCATTGGAGATGTTCTTAGAGCAATTTTTGGCAATTGTGTTGGAGTAGTTAGCCTACAATTTCTTGTAGCTTTCTTTTCGGCTCTCTATATGAGTTGCCTTCATTTGCTTGTAATCTTCATAATGAAATATACAACAAATATTTGAAACCAAAACTCAACAAAAATGATACAGCAATGTGGTAACATGTTTCTTTCAGCTAGAGCAACTCCACCCTTTGAGCCCTCCCCCCAGGCAATCCACTATTTAATCCACCCAGTGAACAATAACTGCCATAATGAACAGTAACTGCCTTTTGCATCTTCACCCTTGCACTTAAATAGCCCTAGCAATAAGCAATAAAATATTTATTAATTTTTTTTTTTACAAAATAATATTAAATAAATTTCTTGTAATTTCGGATAAGATATTTTAAATTGTTCTCGTCGTTACACCACGTGTCATTTACCCAAAACAACTATTATTGGTCGTAGATTTCGATAAGATATTTTTTCGGATTTTTTACAATGAGAAGGTATTTATAGAAAAGTAGAAACATTTTTTTTTTAAATTTCAGATTTTTTTTGGATTTTTTTAATTTTTTTATTCAAATAATTAATCTCTGCCGTTGGATTTAAAAAAAAATTGAATTCCAACACTCCAGATTGTGCCACGTGTCACAACAGTAACTTTTCTTAATTTTAAAACTATTTTTTTGTTTTTTTTATTTATTTATAAAGCATATTAATATCGACCGTTGATCTCAGATCGAACGGTTGATATTAAATAAGATTTTTTTTTTTTTACCGTTGAGATCGAACGGTCCAAGTTAAATAGCCGTTAAGATCAAACGGACCGTGGGAAGCCACGTGGCTTCCCAATGGTAACTTTGAAGTCTGAATAGGCTTCTGTTTTTTCTTAAAAGTTGTCGGGCGACGCGCCCCCACGCTCAAGTGGGCTGCATGCGCCTAACAGAAAAAAAATTTAAAAAAGGCCCGGAGCTCAGGCTCTCGGGCTGTCAACTCTTCACAGGCCCTCCGCTCGGGCTCCTTCACGCTGGAGCAAATCCACAGGGCCTGGGGCCCTTCTTCTCTCGCCTATCCCCCGAGCAATCCACAAGGGTTGAGTTGCTCTTAGGGAAACATGATGAGTGGTATCATTAGGGTCCAAATAAGGAAGGCTAGTAACCATATCGGAGATCATGGCTATGAATGGGTCATGATTATAGGAATTGTTATCTCGTCTTTTACTCTGTTGGATCTCATCCTTATCCAGATCTGCTGGGCTAATTTACCTTTCAGGTCTTGCCAGGTTTGAGGGATGGCTCTGGTCCTTGCTAAACCTTTGAGGCCTACTAGCTATGCTGAGTTTAGCAGCTTGAACTTTTATACCAAGCGTGTATGATACTCAGTCCAGCATATAAAGGCAAACTTACCGAGGTCACGTCTGCTTCATTTAAAGCAGGTGAAGAATATTTTTGGACTCGAGTATTATACATGCTTAATCCACGTGTATTAATCTTACTAGGTAGTATTTTTATGAATAATCCCAATCAATATTCCCAAATTGATCTTTCATCAAAACGTAGTTGTGGGAATCCTTGACTTTCCAGCAACTAAAAAGTATTAGCAAAGCTTCCTTTTAATTATTAAACTTGATCATGGGTGTTAAAAGTCCCCACTACGATCAGCCTTTCTCCTTTAATTTGAACATCTAATCCGCTGACTTTGAAGAGGCATACATTCTTCCAAAACCTCAACTTTAAAACCTTTAATTCATAAAGATGTCACTTCACGTATTCTATTTCTACTTATATCAACAGTCAAAGACGTCGCATAAAGGTTTTGATTATCTCTAATAAAATGTCCAACGTATTCTTTTTAATTAATACTACAGTTTAGTAGTATTCTTCTTCACTTGTAAGTAATGGGTCTTAGGTTCGATTATCACTAAAGGCGAATTTAAACCACATTATTGCTAGCCCATTGTGAGGTTTGACCCACTCTTCCATTCATTTAGTGTAGATAATATCATTTATTCAAAAAATAAATTTACTTTGTTAGTCATCGGTACAAATGGCCAGGCCGGCGACACTTTTAATAAACAGGCAGCAGAACGATCAAATAAAGTAGAAAACGACGGTGGCTATACTTAATATTGACCACATTTTTCATGCCTTAATATGTGCATAGTATGATAAGAACAAACTCACTCAAATTTATAAAGTAGAAAACGACGGTGGCTATACTTAATATTGACCACATTTTTCATGCCTTAATATGTGCATAGTATGATAAGAACAAACTCACTCAAATTTATTGAAACACATATATAACAAAAGGCTTGAATAGTCATAGGGATTTTGTGGGAGTTTCTGCTCAGTCGTACAGAGTTCGTTTATCTTTACATTCACGTGTGTGTAAGTAAGTGACGGGTCCTAAAATGATCCTATTTGTAATTTTATTTTAGTTTTTTTTTTTTTTTAAATTGTAGCACAATGAACATCTCTCCTTTATATATGAGGAAGGTCAGAAACTCTCTCATTTTACCTATTCGTCTTTCTTTTTTATTTTGCAATGTTGTACGATAATCCGAAGCTTCTATTTTTGAAGATTATGTGTGCAAATATAAACTTGGTTGATTTTTGGAAGAGTTGATTTTTTTTCATATGTGCAAAACTAAATTTGAAATTGTTTATTCATCTAACCATTATCTAATAAATAAATAATGTATGTTTCTCACTTAAACACTAAAATTTTGACAAATATTAATCAAACAGTTAAAACAATTTCTTGTTTAGTTGACTTATAAAGAGTTGATCTTTAAATAGTGATTATTCCAATCCTCAAGTTAAACATCAACCCAAATAAAAATAGAGCCCAAAAGATAACTTGAGAAGCTCCGAATGAAAAGGTTGATAACCATCCCTCTCTATGTGCATAGCCTCTTTAGAAAACGTGCAATCTCGCATTGTGAGAAGGTAGTATACGGATGAGGTTTCTTTTCGAGTTCTCTTTATGAAGATTTTGAAAATCATTTAATCTTAACCGTTCATTAGTAATCAACTGTAGTAACCTCAAACTTCATTCCCATTACATTAGTAACTTCAAAAACGGATTGGCATCATGTCCCGTCAAGAGTAGTTACTTCAAACTTCATTCCCATTACAATAAACCACGTACATATAATAATATTACATATTGCGAAAGGCATGATGCACTGCAGACGCGATATCTATTTACAGTTTGAACGCCATCTAAATATAACTGCTCAATCGAAAGTAAAGTCGAAACCCAAAGTCCATGAAAACAACTATGAAAATAAAAGGCGTACAGATATATTCAACCAACTTTCCAGTTTCCACAATCTATTGGTAGTTTGCTTGCGAAAGCCTAAAGGCCTTTGCTTTCTTAAGGTCAAGGACAATATATGATGAAATGCCTTTTGGCCTTTTATTCACAAAATCAACGCCGGAGGTAGATTGGTCCTTATGTTGAATTAATTTTTGAATTTTGTATCATATATTTTGATGCATATGTCAAGTCAACCCTACCAATTGGTCCTCAAAGTCAAGCGTAATAATAACTATTTTGTTGTTTGCATGAAGTCCAAATCAACGGCCTTTCTGTTGAAATTTAATTAATTAATTAATTAGCATATTAATTAAGATTATTTTTATTGACTGGTTTTGGTAGATAGCACTTCCATGGCCATAAAATTATTCGATTTTGAGTTTCGACAGAATGCCGTGAGATGTAGAAGCTGAATGAGGAGAAATTATAAGTTTAATATAGATACGTAGTTGCATGTTATTTATGTGATTTGTTAAGAGAAGCATTGTGTTATGTATGGTCTTAATTGTATTCAGCTTGCAAATGTGTTTTAGGTAAGGACGTGGGTCATGCTTCATTGATATATACGACACAAAAATGTAGTGTTTGTTGGTTCTCCGTCTTGTGGCCCTCATCTTCGTCGTATAATTACAGATATTTAATATATATGGTACGACTTGTGAATAAAGTGGCCAGAGATTCTTGTATGTACTTGGACAGAGACCTGCCATTCCTTCGAACCTAATTAGTCTGGTAATATGCTCAATTTAATTGGGTAAATTCGATTTTCAATACTATAATACTATTACTCAAGCGTATAAGCAACATCTGTCAAATCAAGGAGCAAGAAAACAAAGTAAAATTGTCGTACTCCTTTTGTGTGCTTGGTATCAGCTGAGGGCTAGTATCGTGACGTTCGGTATTGATGTGGTTTCATTAGATCTGAAGATTTGGCACGTTTTCCCCTACATAGTGACTACAATGGGTTCAAGCCGTGCATCTTGCAGTGGTGTCTTCACCGTTTCGGCCACGTACGCGGCGAGTGAAGATCTGTTTAGGATTTTTAGGTTTTTTTAGTGTGGTCACTTTTGGACCTCTTCAATTGGGCCTTAGCTTTTGGACTCCTATGTAACTTTTTGCTTTTGGTATAGATAGGAACCTTTACTCATGCATTTTGTGCATATGTAACGTCCTGTCTGTACCGATCCTTTTTTTTTTTTTGGGCTGTTTTATTTCTTGCTTTTACCTGCAAAGTCTTTGTAATTTGTCGACTTTGTTATAAAAATTCCCTTTGACCAAAAAAAAAGAAACGCAAAAAGCAATTAATTGAGATTTGACATATAATTTTCCATGAAAAATATTTTTAAAATGGTGTGATAGAGATTTCATTATATATTTAAGAACCAAAGATAATGGTGGATTTGAAGACGAGACGGGCCTGAAGATAAGTAACGGCACGCATCAAAATTTTGAAACCCATACCCAAACTTAAAAGACTCAAATGGCATTCCAAAGGCAAATGAATTCCATTCCTAATAAAAACAGAAGCTCAATACGTAACGAATTGGCATATGAGAAATTCTACACATAAAACATGCAATATAATGAATATGAAGACACTCATCGATAATGTCCGGGAGATCCTGTAATCATGTTCGTTCATCGTATATCGTACGGTCAGTTTTCGTTGGGTAGAAATCATTTTAAATTTAAAATTTAAAATTAAATATAAATAGTACCTAACAAAAACTGACCGCATAATGTACAATAAATGGACATGGTTACGAGATCCTCCAGATCCCCAGGAAAAGGATCCGGCGAAGATCCTTTTTCGAAACTAACCAACTAGTGTCCATAGTAACGTGAATTGTGTGCTCAACACCATTAACGAAGATACCAATTACAACAATATTTCCTAAATATCAGCATCCAACTCATTATTTAACTAAGTAAAGCTACTAAGTATGATTAAGCTAAACTTAATTCATTGTATTACCCTCTCCTTGAGAACAACTTTGTCCTCAAGGTTACAATTTTGAAACTAGAAAGTAGGAAATTGAGACACAAAATCTTCATAATCTTTTCATGTGGCATCCTTCTCATTGCTTCCAGCCCATTGAACTAGCAACTACACTCCAACCTCAACCTATAGCTCAGACAACAATGGAAGAAGGCTTGGGGAAGAAGATTGAGCAAATGCTCTCTGTTGTTTTTGTATTATATTATTTTCAATCAAAATGACCATTGGCCAACTACACTCAATAGTGGCCAAATTAACAACCCAAGCAAATATTGCCGGCTGGCAATTACAACAATATTTCCTAATTATCAACAACCAACTCATTAGTTAACTAAGTAAATCTATTAAGTATGATTAAGCTAAACTTAATTCATAACATAGAGAGTAGCTCAATTACTTATAAGCATATACAATGTCTATTTTTCTCCAATGTAAGAATAATACTCTCAACAGGAAAGACTCCGAATTCATCGTTCAATATTTTATTAATTTTCATAGACTCTAACGTCACATGTCAACCATGACTAGGGATAATATATGATGAAATGCCTTTTGGCATTTTATTCACAAAATCAACTCAGGAGGTAGAGAGGGAAAAGGAATCCTCTCGGATCTCTTACTCCTAATTAATCAAGTTTGAGGATTCAGACTATTAAAATTTAATTCAACAGTTAAAATTATTATTACTTTTAAAATGAGCCTTTATTTCTACTTGTTTGATCAAATTTTAATGGCCTAGATACATAATTTGATGGATTATGATGAAAGAATGATTCTTTTCCGTACAGAGGTCCTTATCTTGAATTAATTTTTGAATTTTGTATCATATATTTTGATATTTATGGCTAGTCAACCCTGCCAATTGGTCTTCAAAGTCAAGAGTAATAATAACTATTTTGTTGTTTGCACGAAATCTAAATCAACTGCTTTTCCTTGAAATTTAATTAATTAATTAGCATATTAATGAAGATTATTTTTTATTGACTAGTTTGGTAGATAGCACTTCCATCGTGACTAGTTTGGTAGATAGCATATGTGACTTGTGTAATTCGATAAGAGAAGCATCGTGTTATATATAGTTTAAGACCTCGTTTGTCTGCTCAAATTGTATTGATTATTTCAGTCGGATAAAATAATTAGTTATTATATAATACTAATTAAATTAGTTTGACGTTTAGTGTAATATCGAAATAAATACCGTTTATTTAATAATGTGTTTGGTATTAATTTTCTAGATTTTTTTTTTTTGTACATTGCACCCACAAAATTTAAAAAAAAATAAAGGAAGAAAAATAGAAAACCAGGCTGTCGTCTTCCTCTCTTCATACATTTCCCACCAGTAAACTCCATCGATGAACCTTCCATCCAGTAAACCCCCACCTCTTAGTTTCTCAACCCATTGATTACTGAAGAACACTACAATCCAATCTCCAAATCCGAAAACTTTTCAATTTCTAGGAAACATGGGTCCCGATTCAGTGAAATCCACCCTCCAAAATCTAGCATTCGAAAACGTAATGGCCGCAGCGGTCCGTAATTACCGAAAAGAAAATCAAGATAAAATTGATGAAGATTTACACTTTAATTAAAACCCTCAACTTAGAAAGCAAAAAGCTCAGAAGCACATGAGAAAAAAGCAAAAGCTTTCTGTTGAAATTGGTCTGCAGTAAAAATACCCAAGTCCTTGGTGATGGAGAAAACCCAGAAAACTCAAACGACGGAAGAAGAAGAAGAAGACCTAGTTCTTGGTGATGGAAAAAACCCAGAAAACTAAATAGTTCGATGACTATTTACACGATAAGGGCACCAAACAACCGGATTCGTATAATTCGTCGTATCCGATGCTCTATACGTATGTCAAACGAGGCGTAACTGTTTTCAGCCTACAAACGTGTTTTGGGAAATATAAGTACGTGGGTCATGCTTCATTGATATATACGACACAAAGTTGTAGTGTTTGTTTGTTCTCCATCTGGCCCACATATTCGTCGTTTAATCACAGACATTATATATATATATATATATATATGTGGTATGACTTGTGCATAAAGTGGCCAGAAAAAACGGCTCTGGGGATTCTTGTATATACTTGGACGCAGACCTGCCACGCTTTCGAGCCTTCAAGTTAGTTTGGTATTGCTCAATTTATTTGGGTGAATTCAATTTTCAATGCTTGAGTACTATTACCCAAGTTATAAGCGACATCTATCAAATCAAATAGCAAGAAAATAAAGTAAGGATGTCGCACTCCTTTCGCTAGAAACGCAAAAAGCAATTAATTGAGAGTTGACCAACAATTTTCCATCAAGAATATTTTTAAAACGAAATGATAGAGATTTCATTTTATATTTAAGAACCGATCGAATGTCAAAAATGATACTTGTAACAATATTTAAGAGGGACCCAATCTAAAAGACTTGAACAAAACATAAAAGGCAAGCTTGGCCAAATTAGTTCATAATATACTGGTGGGTTTGAGAGTGAGACAAGTTCGAGGATGAGCAACAGAACGTATCCAAGTCTTGAGATCATCCAAACACAAACTTTGAAGACTCAAATGGCATTCCAAAGGCAAATGAACTTTATTCCTAATAAATGGCATATGAGAAATTCTACACATAAAACCTGCAATATAATGAATAGGACACTCATCGACAATGAGCATAGCCGACTCCAAATAGGAACTAACCAACTAGTGTTCATAACAATGTGAATTTTGTGCTCAACACCATTAACAAAGATACCAACTATAAATAAGACCAAAGAGGACTCGGTAACACACCAACAAAAATTAAAATACTCACTAGAAAAGACTCAAAATTACCTTGAAATAATCTTTTTTATTTTATTTTTTTATTGTAGGAAGCTAAACACACACTTTTTAGCATCTCTCACACGATCACACCTTTTATTTTTTTTTACTATCAAATTTGAATAAATCAAACGAAAAGATTGAACATGATTAAACAAAAATGTGTAAAAATAAAAAAAAAGTCTGCGTTGATCATTTTTCTTCTTGTAAATTCAAGTTAAACAACATGATTACTCCCTTTGTCTTTGGGCTTTAGTTTATAAAATTCTTACTGTAAGCATGACTAATTGAAGCACATATTTTTTTTATTTTTTTATTTTTTAACAAACGATAGTATTTACACTAAGGGCCGGGGTAGAGGAGCGGGCCTTAAAATGGGCTTACCATAATAATGTGGTTTAACTTCGCCTTTAGCGAGAATCGAACTTAGAACCTCTCACTTCCAAGTGAAACGGAATACCACTAAGCCGTAGTACTAAGTAAAAATAGAAGCACATAATTCAATTACTTACAAGGATAACTATGTCTATCAATCCGATGGAAAAGGATAACCATGAATTGAATGAAGTTGAAGTTCGAACATAAAATTTATTGCCAATATGGTAGGTAGCTCAATTACTTATAAATATATGGAAGGTTGCTGCTATCTTTGATGTGGGATTAATACTCTCAACACACCCCTCACGTGTGGTAAATTTTTAAGCCTAATACGTAGACAACAAAAATCGAATGACGTGAAACATTTGTAGCCATTAGCCTTCACATATAGACAACCTGCTCCTGTACAATGTGAGCAACAGGTTGTGTGTAGGGAGGGTGGCAGTGGTGCAGACGTTGCGATTTGTCACATCATGGGAATGCAGGTACAAGTGGTTAAATTGCAAATTAGGAGTGGATTGTGCAGGCAGACGGAGTTGCGCAAGTGAACGTGGCGGCGAGGATGAATGAATTGCAGCAGTGGGTTTGTGCAGATGCAGGTCGTAGTTAAACGATTCAGATGGTGAGTTGACTCCGACGCAGAACAGATTCGGGGGTTCATCAGATGCTTCATGGTTATCCAACCCTTAATTTCCAAAAAATATAAAAAAATAAAAAAAACTAGGTCTAACAAACACAAACCTAATCGGAGCTGGAGACAGAAAAAATAAAAATAAAAGAACTTTCCCGAACTAAAACAAGACAAACCAAGAAACTTATACCAACCAAAGCAGATTAAACCCGAAGGGAAGCAGATTAAACTTGTTGTGATATAGTGACGAAGTCGAAGTTACATCATAAACTCAAATGGTAATATAGAGAGTAACTCAATTACTTGTAAACTTATTTGATGTCCATTTTTTCTCTAATGTAAGATTAATATTCTCAATAAAAATGATTGCAAAATTCATCGTCCAATATTTTATTAATTTTTCATAAGTAGGCTCTCATATCACAAGTCAACCTTGACTAGGTAGTATAATACAATTCCTAGAGTGAGAGATCTGCAAAAATCATAATAAAAAAGATTAAAATCCCTCCTTGGAGTCCTCAAAAAGACATAATATGCCATGTTCCTAAAACAGGGCAGCCTCTCTTTCGCCCTTTGAACTTTTCTTTCTCAAAAAATATAAAGGATAATGAAGGTATGAAAACAAGATGTAAAAGAAATAATGGGTTTGTTTTACAGACAAGGATTGTCTGCCCTTTTACTTCTAGTGTTCTTTTGTATCTTCTTGTTTTGTGTGGTCACGGTTGAACTATGTTAACATTTTATATTATTTTTTTATAAAGATAATAAGACAAAAATAAATAGTAATATAAAGCTTAATCGTAACCATACAAACAGGAGGATCGGAAGTGAAAGACATACAATCCTTGTCTTACGCGCTAACGTATTGTTAGTGGCAGCAGTGTAATTCACGAAAAGAATGGGGTTTTTTGTTAGATAAGCAGTGCTATAAGACGCAAATTAGGTGGGGAGGTGATGTTTTACCAACAGACTTTGGATCTTTACATATGAGCTCAGAAGCAAAGAAGAACACGAAAACTGAAGCTCAAGGGTGATCATCAACCTCACACCACATCTTAAGGTCTGTCAAAAACCCATCAGAAACTCAAACGGGTTATCACCAAATCTCATACTTTTAATTTCTTTATTTTATTTTATTTTATTGTTCTTCAAATTAGATTATTTGATGAAGGTGATAACTTGGTGGTAAGTTTAGTAGCTTTGAATTTGTTATTTCAAGCATGAACTTGTGTTGTGAGAGTGAGAGGTAGTATTTCGTCTCGGCTTTTCATTTTTTTAACAAACGATATGATATTTTACGCTAAATTCATGTAAACTTGGGGGAGTGGGATTTGAATTTGCGTGCATAGGGAGAAGCACGCTGTTCTAACCAACTTGGCGAAGCCGAGGTCTGCAGGTTTTCATTAAAGGTGGTTCGTAGGTTGGCTGTTGAGTTGTGGTGAGGAGTGGGATCTTTTGGCTCCCACAAATGCAGGAAAAAGGAGAAACGCTTTTGGTTTGAACTTGTTTTCTGTTTTTGTTTGAATAAAGATATGGCGATGGTTTCATAATTCTAAGGTTAAATCCAAGGTCTTGCTTTTTTGTTCAAACCAGAAATGAAGTTTCAGATTATTCTGAACATTTTCTTAATATAAACTGAGAGTTATGAAGCTACTGCAATGATTGAGCTGAAAATTATGCGCTCGATTCCCATATATCTATAGGATTGTCCTCCTTTTCGACTTTACAGTTTATGCTAAAACGCCTCGAAGATAAAAATTATTTTAACAACATTAGCTAGAGCGTGTGGGCATCTCAAAGAGATTGCTTCAATACTTTTCACTAGGATCTTTGAAATACAATATCTTTGTTCGTCTTGATAACACTTACTGTCTTGTTACCGTTTTCTGCAGAGTATGCACTCTCTTTAATGTGCCACCGTTTCCTACCAGAGTTTGGACAAACGTTTCCAAGATGGTTATGATGGATGTTATGATGTGGTCAAGGTTCAGTCTTAAAATAACAAGAGTTGTCAGTTAATTTGAGAAATTTTGTGCCAGAAAAGCTCAATAGCATTTCATTTGGTTATGATCAATCAAACGAATTGGCTATCCTGAAAATGCAAGAATCTTACAAGCATGTAATCCCGAATGTTTCTCATCCGTTCGGAGAACAGCCTGTGGAAGAGCCGGAGTCTTATTGTTGGCCTTCCTTCCAGAATGCTGACCATCAAGCATCCTCTGATGAGGTTGTCCAAGGAACTAAGCTTTCAGTTCAAAGATTTGAACAGCACTGCAGCCTTGAGTCATCCTCGGGAACCAGTGCCTACCCTGGTCGCAGTTCTGCATCAAGTTTAAATTTCTCAGGAAATGGAAGTCCAGCTTCACATCCAGATTTGCATTCCTACCAGTCTGGTGGCTCTCCTGTCAACCAATCGTGCATGTCAAATGATACGGATGACCTGAGTCACAAAATGAGGGAACTGGAAAATGCTTTGCTGGGAAATGATTCAGATGCCTTTGACGTGTACGACATCATAGATGAGGGGGGGCCGAATCAAAATTATTCAGAAGCAGAAGACCGGGAACAGATGATGTTGATGATCTCCAGAGGTGACTTGACAGAAGTGCTTTGCGCATGTGCAAAAGCATTGGCAAACAATGATATGTCAACGACTGAATGGTTGATCTCAATCCTACGTCAGATGGTGTCAGTTTCAGGTGAGCCAATCCAACGTTTAGGAGCTTACATTTTGGAAGGTCTTATTGCAAGGTTGGCCTCGTCGGGGAGTTCTATCTGTGCATCCCTAAGATGCAAGGAGCCTGCCAGTGCTGAACTCCTCTCGTACATGCACATACTCTATGAAGTCTGCCCATATTTCAAGTTCGGATATATGTCTGCAAATGGGGCGATTGCAGAAGCTATGAAGGATGAAAGTAGAGTTCATATAATTGATTTTCAGGTAGCTCAAGGTACTCAGTGGATTACTTTAATCCAGGCTTTAGCTACTCGGCCAGGAGGACCCCCACAGATTAGGATCACGGGCATAGATGATTCCGCATCGGCTTATGTTCGGGGAGGCGGGCTTGGTGTTGTGGGACAGAGGTTGTCAAGGCTTGCGGAGTCATGTAAGGTACCCTTTGAGTTCCATGCTGCTGGAATTTTTGGTTCCGAGGTTCAACTTGAGGACCTTGAGATTCGACCTGGCGAGGCTATTGCAGTGAATTTTGCCTTCATGCTGCACCACATGCCGGATGAGAGTGTGAGTAGTCATAATCACAGGGACCGGTTGTTGAGGCTTGCTAAGAGTTTGTCACCCAAGGTGGTGACTCTTGTTGAACAAGAATCAAACACCAACACAGCCCCTTTCCTTCCCCGTTTCATTGACACGCTAAGCTATTTTAGGGCTGTATTTGATTCAATTGATGTAGCTCTGCCAAGGGAGCATAGGGAGCGGATCAATGTCGAGCAGCACTGTCTGGCACGAGAAATTGTTAACATTATAGCTTGTGAGGGGGCGGAAAGGGTAGAACGTTATGAGCCTCTCAGTAAGTGGAGGTCACGATTCATTATGGCTGGGTTTTCGCCTTATCAACTGAGCTCCTTCGTAAATGCAACAATCAAGACTTTACTGCAGAGTTATTCTGAGAAGTACACGCTTGAAGAGATAGACGGAGCTTTATATCTCGGCTGGATGAATAAACCACTGGTTGCCTCTTGTGCATGGAGGTAAAAACACTTGAAAATTTGTGTTTCTTGGTCATGTATTGAACCCTAAGTTATCTTCTGCTCTCGTTTGAACTCCTCTGTGTTTCTTTTTTTTTATTCTCGTTCGGATAAGTTATCTTCTGCAGCGTGATAGTTATGTTATGTTGCAAGGGTTATATGCTTTAGCGGAAATAAATGAGCCTTTTTCGTATGCATCAACATTTCTCCCTGCAATTGTCCTGCAAACTACTACAGCCCTATTTACGTTCTTCCTCCTTGCGATGGAGCTGGTGTCGTTGCTGAAGTCCTCGCTACTTGTACTCAATTGAATGTCATTCTTCACTCTACATTCTGTGTCAAAGTATGATTGAATTACCTCGGAACTTACAGAGCTCGGATACTCGCTTCAATTCCCCATTGCGACAGGCCATTGTTGTGCCGTTACCATACAATCTCAACAGCTCGTTTCCATCTACCGTGCTACTTAGATGCCTCGTAAATTCTCTCTTTGGATGTCTTCATCATTTCTCTATACTTCTCAAGCGTTTCTATGGAGTTCCACACCCTCAGGACGGTTTTGAGGCTGCTTGAAATGTTGCTTCGGCCCCATCGTTTCCTTGTGGGTGATATAACCTTATCTTATATTGACTTGCGAATTCCTAAATTTCCACATACATTAAAGAGGGACCTTCGTTGGTCCAAATCCTTTTCATTTCTTTTTTATTAAATAGTCACACTTATTCATAATCCCTTAATCCGGTAAAATCTATCACTTTTAGAAATCCTTTAAAATCAATGATTTTTGTAATACATATAGACTTTTGTAAACTTCTTTAAAATCTTAATCGAATATGATTTTTATTGCTTTTTATAAACTCCTCTTGATTCCTGATGATTACCCAAGACTTTCACAAACTCATTTAAAATCCTGACTGAATACAACACTCGGACCATTAATTACGGGAGGGCATCCCCACAACTTATCTTCGACTCCGTCATTTTACGATGCATTATACTTCTTGCATCTACATTTATGAAAACTTAATCATCTACGGCAGCAACAGACAGTATCACCATTTTCGGACACAAATGACAGCAGACTGCAACGTGCTCCGGCATCCACCTCTGCTCAAGCATTAGCAATAGGAATCACCATGCCGAGCAAACTTAAGGCTCTAAAGCAGCAGCTCGGTGAGTACTAATTATACTTTTAAAATCCCGTCATAAAAGCGAAAAGAAACAAAATTTTCTTGCAATAATTGAACATTTTAAGCATTTGAATTACAACACATGGTGTCAAAGGCTCTGAATATAATATTAATATTGATTCGTATTTGTACATGCTAGTATTCCCTTACAAGTTAATGTTACAAATACATTTCTTGGACAGAGAAGGCTTTTTGTAGCAGGCACCTAATTATAATACCTCTTTCTTTGAAATAGACATACCTTTGTTTTTATTTTTCGGTCTGAAACTGAGATGCCCTTTTGACCTTCGCCTGTGCCAAAAGAAGGGGAGAAGCAGCTTATTTCTGTTGGCTTCATCGTAAGAAATTTCACGGACCTGTTAGTACTCTTCCCATGTTCTGTGGATATGGGTACGAGGAATGATTCAAAGGTAGAATTTCGATGCTGCGTGATTCACTTGGGTTTTCCCTAGATCCATACTGATTCATGCCACCATTAAGAACACCATAGTATGTCGAAACAAGGGTATTTTGAGCAAACCTGAAATTGGAATTAGTGTGAGATTGCCGTTCCACAAGATCAGAGTGCAGTTGCAGGTGCTCGTTGGTTCTAATTTCGCCACCAGAGGTCATTCCAACACCAAGATCAAGGCTTATGGTGTCACTTTCTTCTGGTCTAATTCTCGACGGGACATTCACATTTGTTGGTCCTGAAGTGTCATGGCTACTAGACTTTGCAGTAGGGACGTCATGATTATGTTTCCCTTCATATGTAGTTATAACTGCTTTTGGATCATGCGATGCCCTCTCCACATGTTTTCTAACAGGGCATCCAGCATTGGTGCACTTGTAATAGCTCCTGCATAACACATGAGAACGATGAGAAACCACATAAATCTTTTGGGAATTGCAGTTAACAAAGAGTCGAGCCATATAGGAGTTCATACACTTACTTTAAATTAAAGGTAGTACCTAGTTATGAGTGCTTCTATTATCACCCCATTTTATATATTTGTGGTATGTTCTTAATCCGATTTGTAATTGAAGTTAACCATGATGTCAATTACCTACAACAACAACAACAACAACAACAAAGCCTTTTCCCACTAAGTGGGGTCGGCTATATGAATCCTAGAACGCCATTGCGCTCGGTTTTGTGTCATGTCCTCCGTTAGATCCAAGTACTCTAAGTCTTTTCTTAGAGTCTCTTCCAAAGTTGTCCTAGGTCTTCCTCTACCCCTTCGGCCCTGAACCTCTGTCCCGTAGTCACATCTTCGAACCGGAGCGTCAGTCGGCCTTCTTTGCACATGTTCAAAATCACCGGAGCCGATTTTCTCTCATCTTTCCTACAATTTCGGCTACTCCTACTTTACCTCGGATATCCTCATTCCCAATCTTATCCTTTCTCGTGTGCCCACACATCCCACGAAGCATCCTCATCTCCGCTACACCCATTTTGTGTACGTGTTGATGCTTCACCACCCAACATTCTGTGCCATACAACATCGCTAGCCTTATTGCCGTCCTATAAAATTTTCCCTTGAGCTTCAGTGGCCTACGACGGTCACACAACACGCCGGATGCACTCTTTCCATCCAGCTCGTATTCTATGGTTGAGATCTCCATCTAATTCTCCGTTCTCTTGCAAGATAGATCATAGGTAGCGAAAACGATCGCTTTTTGTGATCTTCGCTAGATTGCTCCGGTCATTAGTGTGGATAAGTATATAAATGGATAGAGATAGGAAAGCAAACACAAGATGTACGTGGTTCACCCAGATTGGCTACGTCCACGGAATAGAAGAGTTCTCATTAATTGTGAAGGGTTTACACAAGTACATAGGTTCAAGCTCTCATTTAGTGAGTACAAGTGAATGATTTAGTACAAATGACATTAGGAAATATTGTGGGAGAATGATCTCGTAATCACGAAACTTCTAAGTATCGGAGTGTGGTGTCGTCTTGACTTGCCTTATCTGTCTCATAGGTAGATGTGGCATCTTCTCTGGAAGTACTCTTCCTCCATCCAGGGGTGGTATCTTTAACTGGTGGAGATGCACAAGGTAATGTATCAATTTCACTTGAAGCTTACTTGTAGTTTCAGGCTTGGTCAAGCGCGATACAAACCATGTAGTAGGAGTCCCCCAAGTCGCCGAGCTAGGGGGTCTGCTGAAAGAGGTGACAGACAAGGTAAGCAATCAGAGCTCCGACTGATTGTTCACCTTCTCCCCATCTTGCAGCAGCATGAAGGATAAAGAGAAGAAAAATGAGAAGAGATGATATGAGATACTTTTGCTTTTGAAGAAGTAACTTTCCACAGGCTTATTCTTGAACTGAGCTGGAGGGTTTTCTGGTTTCCTCCAGAATATAAGGCCGACTGAAGAATTTGAGGGTCAAAACAAGTCCATCAAATCTAGAGTACGTTCCACCCTGCTGATATGGGATACTTTTGCTTTTGACAGAGTAATGAATGTATCGGCACGTGTGCTGTTACGCTTGTCTCCACATGCTTCCTTGTATCCTTCGCACTTGCCCTATCTGTTCCTCAAGCAGATGCGGAATCTTCCCTGGAAACATAAGATGTTGAAGATGAGTACTCGAGAGCAATGCCAGGTAAGTAATCAGGTAAGGGGTTCCAGGCAGTCAGTTCCTGGCTGGAAGCTTGATTCCAAGTGCTGACTGATTGCTCTCTTTCTCCTTGTCTTGCAGGTAAAAACAAGGCCAAAAGAAAAGACAGGGAAAAAGCATGATATGGGATACTCTTGCTTTTAACCCTGATGATATGAGATATTCTTGCTCTAGTATAGCTTGTTTGCAGAGGTATTATCGGGGGGAAAGAAAGCTGAATATTTCGAAAGGCTTCGTTGGGAGTGCCCTCTCAGATATGATGAAGGGTTGAGCATTTTTGCAGGTCTGCCTGTCCGTTGGGGATGGAGGTCGACATATATAGGAGTCTCCCTAACAACAAGTAGTAATGCTATTCCTTTACCCTGCTTGGTCATAGCACGGTAGTGGGAGCTGCCAGTTTCACATGTTTTAACTCTGTCAGAGCACTTTGAAAAAGTGGTCTGTGGTATCTGGCTCTCGAGATTCGGAGAACGATGCCTCTTCGATTTTTGAAAAAGCAATCATGCTGGGGGTATGACTCTCGAGATTCGGAGAGCAGTGTCTCTTCGATTTTTGAGGAAGTAATCATGTTGGGAGTCTGGCTCTCGAGATTCGGAGGGTGGTGCCTCTTCGATTTTGGAGCAAGCAATCTTGTTGGGAGTCTTGTCTCGAATGTGAGTAAAGGTTGGGCATGTTTGCTAGTCTACCTTGCCACGAAGCACAAAGGTTGACACACAGGGACTTTCCAATTATCCAGCAATGGTACTGTTCCTTTACCCTCTCTTCGATTTTGAGAAAGTAGTCATGTTGGGAGTCTGGCTCTCGAGATTCGGAGGACGATGCCTCTTCGATTTTGGAGCAAGCAATCTTATTGGGAGTGTTTTCTCGAAAGTGAGTAAAGGTTGGGCATGTTTGCTAGTCTACCTTGCCACGAAGCACAGAGGTTGACACACAGGGACTTTCCAATTGTCCAGCAGTGGTACTGTTCCTTTACCCTTGTGGGTAATAATATGGTAGCTAGACCTTCAAAATTTATGTGTCTAAACTTTTGTTAGTGCTGTTTTTTTGCTATTCTTTTACCTTTCTTGGTCAGAGCGATGTAGTGGGAGCTGCAAGCTTCACGTGCTCAACTTTGGCAGAGAACTTTGGCAAAGTTATTTGTGGTACCCATGAGCTATTGTTGCGTGTGGGAAGTGGGTGATTGAACAGTAAGATTCATGTGCTTTCTACTTCACCAGAAGTCTTCGACAGAATGCCCATAATTTCTGCAAAGCTGAGTGTGCGTGTGACAGGTGTTGACAAGGCTAGAAAAGTAGGTGCCTCTTCGATTTCTGAGATCGGCCCTCGTGGCCTCTGAGCAGCCCAGCTTTTGAGAAAGCGAGCGCCTCTTCGATTGATTCGGAGAACGATGCCTCATCGATTTTTGAGAAAGCAATCATGCTGGGGGTCTGGCTCTCGAGATTCGGGGAGCAGTGTCTCTTCGATTTTTGAGAAAGTAATCATGTTGGGAGTCTGGCTCTCGAGATTCGGAGGGCGGTGCCTCTTCGATTTTGGAGCAAGCAATCTTGTTGGGAGTGTTTTCTCGAATGTGAGTAAAGGTTGGGCATGTTTGCTAGTCTACCTTGCCACGAAGCACAGAGGTTGACACACAGGGACTTTCCAATTATCCAGCAATGGTACTGTTCCTTTACCCTCTCTTCGATTTTTAAGAAAGTAGTCATGTTGGGAGTCTGGCTCTCGAGATTCGGAGGACGGTGCCTCTTCGATTTTGGAGCAAGCAATCTTATTGGGAGTGTTTTCTCGAATGTGAGTAAAGGTTGGGCATGTTTGCTAGTCTACCTTGCCACGAAGCACAGAGGTTGACACACAGGGACTTTCCAATTATCCAGCAGTGGTACTGTTCCTTTACCCTTGTGGGTAATAATATGGTAGCTAGACCTTCAAAATTTATGGGTCTAAACTTTGTTAGTGCTGTTTCTTTGCTATTCTTTTACCCTTCTTGGTCAGAGCGATTTTTGAGATCGGCCTTCGTGGTCTTTGAGCAGCCCAACTTTTGAGAAAGCAAACGCCTCTTCGATTTCTGAGATCAACCCTCGTGATCTCTAAGCAGCCCAACTTTTGAGAAAGCAAACGCCTCTTCGATTTCTGAGCAGGCGCCTCTTCGATTTCTGAAGCTTCGTCGAGTGCAGATTTTTATAGGGGCTGGCATTAAGTTCCAAAGCACACTTGAATCTCCACCAGTAGAAGCTTCATTCTTGCACTTCTAAGATCTTGATTTGTCCGACCTCTTCTCTCTTCAACACCTTTGAAAATGTCTGGCCCCTCCGACCGTCGTTTTGACTTGAACCTTGTTGAAGAGGCAGCCCCGCCTTCTCCAGACAACATATGGCGCCCATCCTTCGTCTCCCCTACTGGTCCTCTTACCGTTGGGGATTCCGTGATGAAGAATGATATGACCGCTGCGGTGGTGGCCAGGAACCTTCTCACTCCCAAAGATAACAGACTACTTTCCAAACGGTCTGATGAGTTAGCTGTTAAGGATTCGCTGGCTCTCAGTGTTCAGTGTGCAGGTTCTGTGTCTAATATGGCCCAACGCCTATTTGCTCGAACCCGCCAAGTTGAATCATTGGCGGCTGAAGTGATGAGTCTCAAACAGGAGATTAGAGGGCTCAAGCATGAGAATAAACAGTTGCACCGGCTCGCACATGACTATGCTACAAACATGAAGAGGAAGCTTGACCAGATGAAGGAAACTGATGGTCAGGTTTTACTTGATCATCAGAGATTTGTGGGTTTGTTCCAAAGGCATTTATTGCCTTCGTCTTCTGGGGCTGTACCGCGTAATGAAGCTCCAAATGATCAACCTCTGATGCCTCCTCCTTCTAGGGTTCTGTCCAATACTGAGGCTCCAAATGATCCCCCTCCGGTGCCTTCTCTTTCTGGGGCTCTACCGACTGCTGAGACTTCTCATAAGCAACCTTTGTGAAGGCTCCCTCTTGTGTGCTTATTTTGACTCATGTATATGTACATATTTGTAGCTTATCGGGGATATCAATAAATAAGCTTTCCTTCATTTCAACGTATTGTGTTAAATACACCAAAGCCTTCTTCGCTAAGTTCTTTGAATTTTCTTTTGTTAAAGCTTGTATGTTGAAGCTTTCTGAGTGGAGCATGTAGGTTGGGGTAGTGTTCTCTTAATTTCCCGAATGAGGAAAACTTCTCGGTTGGAGACTTGGAAAATCCAAGTCACTGAGTGGGATCGGCTATATGAATCTTAGAACGCCATTGTGCTCGATCCTGTGTCATGTCCTTCGTTAGATCCAAGTACTCTAAGTCTTTTCTTAGAGTCTCTTCCAAAGTTTTCCTAGGTCTTCCTCTACCCCTTCGGCCCTGAACCTCTGTCCCATAGTCGCATCTTCTAATCGGAACGTCAGTAGGCCTTCTTTGCACATGTCCAAACCACCGTAACCGATTTTCTCTCATCTTTCCTTCAATTTCGGCTATTCCTACTTTACCTCGGATATCCTCATTCCTAATCTTATCCTTTCTCGTGTGCCCACACATCCAACGAAGCATCCTCATCTCCGCTACACCCATTTTGTGTACATGTTGATGTTTCACCGCCCAACATTCTGTGCCATACAGCATCGCCGGCCTTATTGCCGTCCTATAAAATTTTCCCTTGAGCTTCAGTGGCATACGGCGGTCACACAACACGCCGGATGCACTCTTCCACTTCATCCATCCAGCTTGTATTCTGTGGTTGAGATCTCCATCTAATTCTCCGTTCTTTTGCAAGATAGATCCTAGGTAACGAAAACGGTCGCTCTTTGGTATTTCTTGATCTCCGATCCTCACCCCTAACTCGTTTTGGCCTCCATTTGCACTGAACTTGCACTCCATATATTCTGTCTTTGATCGGCTTAGGCGAAGACCTTTAGATTCCAACACTTCTCTCCAAAGGTTAAGCTTTGCATTTACCCCTTCCTGAGTTTCATCTATCAACACTATATCGTCTGCGAAAAGCATACACCAAGGAATATCATCTTGAATATGTCGTGTTAACTCATCCATTACCAACGCAAAAAGGTAAGGACTTAAGGATGAGCCTTGATGTAATCCTACAGTTATGGGAAAGCTTTCGGTTTGTCCTTCATGAGTTCTTACGGCAGTCTTTGCTCCTTCATACATATCCTTTATAGCTTGGATATATGCTACTCGTACTCCTTTCTTCTCTAAAATCCTCCAAAGAATGTCTCTTGGGACCCTATCATACGCTTTTTCCAAATCTATAAAGACCATGTGTAAATCATTTTTCCCATCTCTATATCTTTCCATCAATCTTCGTAAGAGATAGATTGCCTCCATGGTTGAGCGCCCTGGCATGAACCCGAATTGGTTGTCCGAAACCCGTGTCTCTTGCCTCAATCTATGCTCAATGACTCTCTCCCAGAGCTTCATTGTATGACTCATTAGCTTAATACCCCTATAGTTCATGCAATTTTGTACGTCGCCCTTATTCTTGTAGATAGGCACCAAAGTGCTCATTCGCCACTCATTTGGCATCTTCTTCGTTTTCAAAATCCTATTGAAAAGGTCAGTGAGCCATGTTATACCTGTCTCTCCCAAAAGTTTCCAAACTTCGATTGGTATATCGTCTGGGCCTATTGCTTTTTTATGCTTCATCTTCTTCAAAGCTACAACCACTTCTTCCTTCCGGATTCGACGATAAAAAGAGTAGTTTCTACACTCTTCTGAGTTACTCAACTCCCCTAAAGAAGCACTCATTTCATGTCCTTCATTGAAAAGATTATGAAAATAACCTCTCCATCTGTCTTTAACCGCGTTCTCTGTAGCAAGAACCTTTCCATCCTCATCCTTGATGCACCTCACTTGGTTTAGGTCCCTTGTCTTCTTTTCCCTTGCTCTAGATAGTTTATAGATATCCAACTCTCCTTCTTTGGTATCTAGTCGTTTATACATATCGTCGTAAGCCGCTAACTTAGCTTCTCTGACAGCTTTCTTCGCCTCTTGCTTCGCTTTTCTATACCTTTCACCATTTTCATCAGTCCTCTCCTTGTATAAGGCTTTACAACATTCCTTCTTAGCCTTCACCTTTGTTTGTACCTCCTCATTCCACCACCAAGATTCCTTTTGGTGTGGGGCAAAGCCCTTGGACTCTCCTAATACCTCTTTTGCTACTTTTCGGATACAACTAGCCATGGAATCCCACATTTGGCTAGCTTCCCCCTCTCTATCCCACACACATTGGGTGATTACCTTCTCTTTGAAAATGGCTTGTTTTTCTTCTTTTAGATTCCACCATCTAGTCCTTGGGCACTTCCAAGTCTTGTTCTTTTGTCTTACTCTTTTGATATGTACATCCATCACCAACAAGCGATGTTGATTAGCCACGCTCTCTCCTGGTATAACTTTGCAATCCTTACAAGTTATACGATCCCCTTTCCTCATTAGAAGAAAATCTATTTGTGTTTTGGACGACCCACTCTTGTAGGTGATCACATGTTCTTCTCTCTTCTTAAAGAAGGTGTTGGCTAAGAAGAGATCATATGCCATTGCAAAATCCAAGATAGCTTCCCCATCCTCGTTTCTCTCCCCAAAACCATGGCCACCATGAAAACCTCCATAGTTGCCTGTCTCCCTGCCCACGTGTCCATTTAAATCTCCTCCTATAAATAACTTCTCCGTCTGAGCAATTCCTTGCACCAAGTCTCCAAGATCTTCCCAAAATTTCTCCTTCGAACTCGTATCCAACCCTACTTGAGGTGCGTACGCACTAATCACATTGATAAGTTCTTGTCCTATTACAATCTTGATTGCCATGATTCTATCTCCTACCCTCTTGACATCTACAACATCTTGTACCAAGGTCTTGTCCACGATGATGCCAACACCGTTTCTCGTTCTATTTGTGCCCGAATACCAAAGTTTAAACCCTGAGTTTTCTAGATCCTTTGCCTTACTACCAACCCACTTAGTTTCTTGTAGGCACATAATATTTATCCTTCTCCTCACCATAACTTCCACTACTTCCATAGATTTTCCCGTTAAGGTTCCTATATTCCACGTTCCTAAACGCATTTTGCTCTCTTGAACTCTACCCTTCTGTCCTAGCTTCTTCACCCTCCCCCGTCTAATAGGATCAAAGTACTTCTTTTGTGTGTCCCGGGTAAAGTTGATAGGAGCATATGCTCCCAAACAACTTTGAGTGGAGTCGTTCGAAAAGAAGTTTCTATGGCCCCCTTGCTCATTTAACACTGCATCCGGGTGGAAATAGAAACACTTCCTAGTTATTCAGAACCACCATTGTGATTTATACATATACGATGACCAAATACAGCATGCAGCTAATTAGTAGACAAGCATGCTTGAGGTTTCTCTAAAATGCTGGAGGTTACATCTGTGGTTAAAAGTTATAGGCTAGTTCAATTTTGGGAAGAGATCTAGAATTATTGTTTTATTCCTTGCTTCTTCAAGAAGATTTTTGATAGACCCTTTACACAATTAGTGAAGTCAAGCTTCGGGCCAATTGAGCAATATTCAAAAGTACCACGACAATCTTGGTGAAGGTACCATTGTTCAAGACTTCTTTCTGAATATTCACTTTAAAAAGCAGAGTCTCAGTTAAACTATTTAATTTCATAGATGAAAAAGGGGGAAGTGGCTGGGGAGATGAAGGCAAGTTTCGGTTAAACTAATTGGGAAGAACTGTAAAAGTACCAACACATAATTGCATATTTGCCTGCACGATTAATCTCTAAAGACATCAACTGTCAGACCCAGTGCTTTATACTAGATTTAAGAAAATTATCCAAATTTCTTCCTGGAGCATGATACGGCCAGAAGAGGGGGGGGGGGGGGGGGGGGGGCGAACTGTCATAGGCCATCCATACAAGATCATGATGGTTCGAACAACAGCTGCCGTAGCAGAGACATTGGGCTTTACTTTTTGCATGAATGTTATTGTTCCCTCTTACCTTAGTTTTCAGTCCATTAACCATAACAGAAGAAAGCCCAACTACTTTATGAGTACTCACAAAGTTATCAAATCAGCACTGATGCTACATGTTGAAACAGATGAAATCAGTGAGAAGTAGCCTAGCCATACCTTGGATTAGGATTTCCCCTCACCACTTTCTGACCATATTTGCGCCAGCGGTATCCATCATCTAATATATCAACCTCACTGAGAGTCTGAACAACAACTCGTGGTTCTCGGATAGGCTTAACAATCGGTGTGACATCAATGCTACCGACATCCATCCTCCTGCTCAACAAATTTGACACCTTGTTAGTTAGGGAAAATGAACAACACTAGAAAAACATAAGCATTTCTTGAATATTTATACCTCCTTTTTGAGAATTGGTCATCCTCATCAACCTCATCTGGCAACCTATTTGACAGTGAGCCTGTGCCTTCTACACTATCATCATTGCCTGTGACAGGAGAGAGCTCAGGAGTACTGTTTGGCTCATTGTTACTAGACATTTGCCCATAAATGCTGGATGGTTTGTCTACAATTAGAGAAGAAAAACAAAATTAGAAGAGATGATAGAAGAACATTAGTTTATTCATTAAATAGCTTATGAGAATTACTCTGACGCTTACCATCTTGACCAGTCAATGATGAAGCCTTGTCAGATCTTTCTTCTTGAGCAGGCATCATAGCACCAGTATTATATCGTCGACTTGGTTGAGGCTTAGGATGATCATGTGTACCCTTGTAGATAATCTCTGTTATCTGTCCATCATGAGATCGCTCAAATAGCTTCTTCACTTCACAATTAGGATGGGTACATTTGTAATAACTGCGAGGAAATTCACTTCCTTTAACATGCTTTTGTCCATATTTTCGCCAGTTATACCCATCATCAGAGGATATTACTGAAGGCCCATTTCCTTTGTTATCACCCTGAGATGTTTGGACCCCAGGATGTGGATGTTCCCTCTGTGTTAAGTCACCCGAATCATCTTCCACGGGTGCACTAGCTCCTCCAGTGT
The DNA here is from genome assembly GCF_042453785.1 of Malus domestica. Taxonomy (NCBI): domain Eukaryota; kingdom Viridiplantae; phylum Streptophyta; class Magnoliopsida; order Rosales; family Rosaceae; genus Malus; species Malus domestica. The sequence goes on from NC_091663.1 coordinate 25,424,906, forward strand.
GAACAGGTGCAGATAAACTCAATTCATTTGAAGAGACTGCCATCTCATTTTTAGCCAAAGTTGGTGATGCATGTGATTGAGGCTCAGCTTGACCTGGGACTTGCACAGGCTGCTCATTCCTATAGTGGTTATAATCTGTAGTAACCTTGAATAATTGTAAAGCATTAGGCAACCAGTATTCTACAACCACTTTGGCACACTTGCAGATATATAAAGAACTTGAATGAAGATATATCATTGTTCTACAATTTAGAAAGAAATATGACAGTCCATCTCGACGAGAGTCTATCACTAGAAAACATTGTTTCTTATAAAGCATCTTTAAGAAACAATATCGAAAAAAAAACCAAATAAAGTATATTTCACACTAACAAATTTAATTACTCATCCTACAGCACTTGATAGACAGAAAAGCAATGAAACAATAATGGTAAGAGACTAAATAAATCAGTTAATCTTCAGAATTGGATCTTATAAGATTTTGTAGCGTCAAGCAGACATCCACTGATTGCAAGTTTAAGCTAGAGCACAAAATTGGCCAAAGACCAATCAGCTAAACTTAGGATCGAGGCCACCATTTAATTAGTATCTTTCCTCACATAGATAAAACATATCAGTCAAGGACGCAACTAATGAAAGAATAATGGACCACTAATCCATACAAATTACCATATTTGATCTAGCATGGGGCTTAAACTCGAAGCTTCCAGAATTTCTTTCATCCGAGGTATTGAAATCCGAGCAAACTGTGGTTGCTGAGTATGTAGTAGAACTCAGAGATCCGTACAACATTTGAGGCTTCAAAAAGGACCCAGTAGTTGGGGAAGGTTCTGCCTGCAAGACCAGAAAAAGTAGAAATCAAGAAATATGTCACAAAATTCCTGGTCCAGATACCTTTTAATCAAGCAACGAGGCATGTAGAGAAAAGGAAAATCTCGTAAAACTAGAGTGGGAGAAAATAAGACTCTTCATGAAACAAAAGCTATAAGGAAACTTGACAAGAAAATGTAGCCCCATGAGCTATCCCTGCAACTTTAAAGCCCTTTTAATTTGATGGAAAGAATTTGGCAGTACTTTGGCATGCTGTTACATATCTGTCCAATAACAGGAAACTCCGAGAATCACTTGGGCATGGTCGTGATTGGCATCTCTTAACAGAGATGGAATTTGAGCATCCAACATAGATTACCAAAATATTCTAACAAGCTTGTCCATTACCAGCAAAAATGAAACAAATACTATTAAGGAAGATAAACATATCTTAAATAAATCCACTGAAGATGAAAGAGCGATTATTTAGACCGATTACCCAGATAACTGAAGTTATAGCAATAAGCTTTGAACAAAAAATGTCATCTCCAATCACAATTAGAACAATGGAGGGTCATAACCTCTATAAAAACACATGCCAATCACAACTTTTAACAGCACCTTTACCCACAGCCTTTACCCACAATCTCTCTAGACTCCCTATACCTCCTTGCTGATGCATTTATTCCTTATTCTACATACACAAATAGAAACGTTTTTGTCATACTTGCATCCACTGCCAACGGTAAACAACGACAAGCAGAAAGGCTAGAACCCACCAACAAAGCAAAAAAGAAGAGAAGAAAGATTCATTATGTGAAAATACAACACTGTCAATAGTAATAAAGAACAACAAAGTTCATAGACTTGTAAGTGAAAGCCCCATTACTCCCGAAAGCAATTGCTTTCGAACAATCTATACGGGCATAAAGAGAAAAGACCCCAATAGGCCAATACTACCATTACATTACTCTTAAACAGCAACAAAGCATCAGAATCTCGGGGTCCCATCTGAAGCACCCACATATAAAATCTCACTGCCATTGGCATAATATAAATAAAATCAAGCATTCGCAGTGAAAGAAGGAGCATCTTCTTAGCTCACTCAACATCACATCATCTTCTTAGCTTACGCTGTAATGCAACAAAATAAACGAAAATAGTAATTGGAATTTTCAAATTTTTCTGAAAGAAGGAGCATCTCTAGCTCACTCATCATCAACATCACATCAGTTTTAAGTCCTCCAAATTCCCCACTATCGCATATATACCACGTGGTAAAATCTCAGGCCGTCAAACCCATTTCCCTTATCTACCCATTGTTTGGTTACCTAGAAAATGGCCAAGAAAAAGTTCAAAATCGAAACTTTCTCACTCCCAAATCAGAAGCTCAGCGGCTAAGGCAGTAAAATAACTTCAACACTTAAGTCCCTACCTATTCATTTTCCCAGCAACCAAACAGAGTCTTACATTTAATTCAAAAATTAATAACTAAAGAGAAGAAATTAAGCAGCCAAACGCGACCTAAGATTCAAAAGAGCATTTGCTTTTTGCTAATTTAATTGAAATAAAAAAAAAAAGATTAAGAGGATCGGAAAACGACGTCGAAGCGGACGAACCTTCATGTTGGAGAGGAGGACAGGGGACTCGAGAAACGACGTCGGACTGAGGCCGGGAGGGATAGTGAGGCAGGGGGACCTCGAGATCGGAAGCTTGGCCGGGGACATGAGCTTGTACTTGGCCCCACCGGAAGCAGCAGCAGAAGAGTAAAAGGCCGGCTCGGAGCTGGGGTGGAAATCACCCGGATCGACGTCATCGGAGGGTCCGGAAGGGTGGTCGAGTGCGGTCGCGTCCATTGGAGGGCTGGTGGGTTAGCGTGTGGTGTGATGGAGTCAAAGGAAGAGGGGACTACTGGGTTCGTTTTTGTTCAGAACAGGGCAAGAGCAGGGAAGGGTAAAATGGTAATTCGGAATGTTTTGTCACGGAGAGAGAGAGAGAGACGCAGGTTGACTTGTTGCATTGGATCTGTATTCTTCTGCGTACCGAGTAAAAATCGTGCAAGAGTGTAAACTAAATTGTGATTTTTTGTGTAAACGCGAGTTATATCAGTTGATCATAAGCAAAGAGTCAACGTAATCGAGATCAATGCTAAGTTAGGATTCGATACTAAACTTCTTAAGAAAATAGTGATGTGCCATTCCAGCACTCAAGTTCGAATGCTAGTATCTATTTGTAGAAATATCATTATCCAAATCTAAGATTGCATTGAGTTGGATCAAATAAAGTGGTTTCCAAGTTGGAGTAGGGACCCTTATCCAGAAAACCTAATTTAGAGGCTCAGTATTTGGAACCATATTTGATATTTCAGTCGTAAGTGCAAGCATTGGTTTTGAGTCAAGACCAAAACAAAACACTAATGTAGAAAAAGAGAATAGAAGATCTCAAATATGAGAATTTATGTAACAAACCTCCATTTATTTGAGTCAAAAACATAGATTATGATTAAATTCCTTACCTTAAATAGCAAAATTGAAGTGGCAAAATGTAGTTTTTTTACAAGTGAAGATTAATACCACTAGACCGTAGTACTAAGTGGCACAAAATGTAGCTTCCTCTACACAAAGTATAATTACATACGCATGTATAAATTTTTCTTTTTGTGTTTGTAATAATTTATTTTTGTCTGTCCAACAGCGGAATCAATTACTAAGTTGGTACTAATATTAATGAACGGTTAAATTGAAAATTTAGCCCATTCCAAATGTGAAGTTATGTCGTTATACTTTTGCCCACCCCTATATAAAATAACAGTTTTAGTTATGTCGCTATACTTTTTACACAATCTCACTTTGCCTCATACACTATATTATATCTTACATTATCTTATGTATGCTTTTTTGTTGCCCCACTTTATCTAGACCTAGCAAACGAGTCGTTTTTATGTCGTTTCGTGTCATACATATTATCTTAACGGATCGTATCGTGCCAAATCTATTATCTTAATGGTTCTCAACATGTAACCAGATAACGACCTGACTCGTTAACAGATTGATCTGAAATCTGTTATTTGCGTGTCAATTCAAAGCTGTTTAACGGGTCATGCAAGAATTTGTCATGTCAAATGTCTAGATCTGGCAAACAAGTTGTTTTTGTTACATACTTGTTGTCTTAACAAGCGACCTAATAACGACCCAACTCGTTAACGAGTTGACCCAAAACCTATGATTTTCTTATCGTTCCGTATCGGGGTAACGGATCATGCAAAAAATTTCCAAATCTACTTTACCACATTTTGTCAACTAAGTTAAGAGAATTGTTAGTTTCACTAATATGGCAGGGGTCTTAGAGCATTTCCACCCCTAAAAAGCCATTTGGGCAATAGGCAATTCAATCCCCCCAAGTGAATAGTAACTGCCTTTGGTGAACAGTTATTGCACAAGTGCATCTTTACTCCTAAACTGAATAGCTCAAGCAATTTGTATTAAAATATTATTAATTTTTTATAAAATAAAGAAAAAATAATTTTATTTTTAATTTCGGATGATAATAAAATATTGGTCGGAAGTATTTGAGAATATTTGAAAATATTGAAATGTGGTGTAAGGTGGAAAAACTTGAATAGGTATTTACAAAAACAAAAAAAAATATTTTTAATATTTTTTGTGTTTTTAATCAAATTTGTGTATTTTTTTTATAATTTTTTTGTATTTTTAATTAATTTTTTGTATTTTTAATTGTAGGTGGCGACAACCTTGCATCACATGGCCTAGGGGCTAGGCTAGTCGATTTTAGCCTAGGTAAGCAACTAGGCTACCTCAAAGCCGAGTGGATTGGAATAGGATGGAGGAGTTTTGGGGGAGAGAGGGGATTTAATCTACTATCCTTAGACAATCTCTAACCCTTGGGGATAAAGCTTAAAAATTTAAGTCATCACTTGGAAACTGCTTTTCTCCTCAAACTTTTATGGCTTAAAATTTTAGCCTGGGATTATTAAATAATGATTTTAGCCTTTTTTTTTAGTAACTTGTTTGAAAATAAAATTTATGTAGATTATCCTAATTTATTTTTGTGAACATTTTAATCTAAATTTTATAAAATTCTAATAAGTAATTAAAAATCATACAAATACATAGGTATTTATAAAGTTTTAAGTGAAATATGATTTAGATAATTTTCCTAAATTATTTTAGACGTTAAATTTAATTTTGGGCAATCAAATCTTTTTTTTACCATTAGATTTGATCTCTTTTATCACAGCCGTTTGATTATAAGTAATGTGAAACAAAAAAATGTTTGAAATATGACAGTTTGGTATATCCAGATTGTAACATCCCATGTCGACCAATGGAGATGGGGTGATGTGCTTTATATGTACATGCCCACCTCTATATAGCACGAGCCCTTTTGGGAACTCACTGGCTTCGGGTTCCATCGGAACTCCGAAGTTAAGTAAGTTCTAACAAGAGCATTCCTAGGATGGGTGACCCACTAGAAAGTTCCCACTAGAAAGTTCTCATGTGAATTTCTAGAAACAAAATCGTGAGGGCGTGGTCGGGGCCCAAAGCGGACAGAGCTCATCTGGGATGTGACACAGATAATTTAAGTCAGGCTTAAATCCTGGGAGAATCTAGCCCAGAGATATACTTTCTCTCCAGGCTTATTTTAGCTCAATGGTTGGAGATGGTTTGGAGGGATTTTAAAGCTTATATTTTAAGTTTATTTTATCGGTTGAAGATGATCTTAAAGGATTTGATAGAGGTGAGAGTGCTCTTATCAACGTAGGTACCATCAACCGTGGGAGTAATGAGTTATACCCTCAGAATTTTACCTTCAAAATGTCATTAGCTGACATGGGAATGGGCGTATCTTCAAATATATTTCTATATACTCCATGTACTAATTTATCACAGGGAAACGATTTTGTTTCGATTTTAAGTAAAGAAAATTGATTAACTAGAGATTATTTGTTAGGATGGAGTGAAAACTTTTGAAAAATTGTCCTAAAACAAACTAGTGTGCATTTGAAATATTGTCAATAAAATACTTGGGAAATTTTGAAAAATAAGCATAATTTAGATCCCATATAGAATTATAGCCACCCTTTCAAGTTTATGATAATTATAACCAAAAATTGAGATGAAAATACTAATATACCCTGAAAATAAGGTTTTCAGAAGATCCAAAAACACAACAGGTGCTTCAAACTCAAAACCAAGTTTGTACTAGTCTCCAAGTTCCAGTCTCATCAAACCCAACAAAAACCCATAAAAATTTTAATTTAAAAAGTAATACAAAAAAAATCCGCAAAAAACGCAACAATCCGCAAAAACCCAACTCCTCATGCTCCGTATCGCCATCATACCAACGCCTAAAGCGCCATAGCAGCCAGTGAGATACTATAAACAAATGAAAGCCTAGGAGTTGGAAATTTTACAAATTTACAAACCTTGGCTTTTAATTGGCCTCTAGCACAAGTGAGTCTCCGGAATGATCATAACCCAACTACCATTTCAATCCCAAAACACCATAAATTAAACAAAATGCAGTCAGATTTTGGAGAAAATTCAAGAGAGAGGCTACTTGCGGTGGTTTGGGGATGAAATGGAATCGTTGTTGGTTGAAGAGGAAATTATATGGAAGAAGGTGATACTGTTGCTACTGCAACTTGTCCTTGTGTTTGATGAATAAAAAGAAAGAAGCTTGTGTCTTCATTGCAATGCGAGTGCGCAGTAACGCAGTGACAACACTTGACATGGAAAGAAAAACTCGAGACATTGCAAACACATATGGTTAAATAGGGTATATTAGTACTTTCTTATCAACTTTTGATTATAATTATCATAATTTTAAAAGTGTGGTTATAATTATATATGGGGTTCAAATTTTGGTTATTTATCCAAATTTCCCAAAATACTTCTGCACATCGATTGAATTCCATCTAATGACTTGTCAAAATTTACGACTTGGACTTAACCGCAAACCAAAAGCCTAAATTTGTCAAAATTTAAAGGGAAATACCCAGAAATAAGACAATTCCTTAATCTTGGGACAGAAATAGGACATTTTAAATATGCACACGCCATGCACAACAATCAGACAGAAATAAGATTTTTCTTACACCATGAACTGACTTAATTACCCTCGTTTATAAATGGGTTATTTCCTCCCATTTTCTTATTTCTCTCTCTCCCCTTTCTCTCCCTCCTCCCTCTTCTTTCACTTTCTCCCTCACTCGCTCTCTCTCCAATTCTCACTATGCACACATGGTGCACAGTCGTCCCAACCAACACCATCCAAATTGAAGCCACCACCAATTTCATCTTGTTCTCACGAGTCCAAAACACCTAGCCTTGTTACGAATCTCATCCCCGATCGTTGAGATTGAAACTCAACTAGGCTGCGAGTTTTTCGACCATTTTTTGGAAACACGGCAAACAATCGAGGCTTAAGACCACCACCACTAGACTCGCATCGAGGGTGGGAATAAAGCACAGTCATTAAATGCTGGTGTTTTGTTGGATTAATTTTTCAGTATTTGCTCACTGTATGTACACAACATGCACATGATATGCTCATAGATCTAAGCCAACCCAAAAACCCAGAGCTCATAGCTCTCTCTTCGAAATCAGAAAACTAACGTCATCACATATCCATATACACTATATGCACATCATATGTACAGTACATGCACATGCACATGATATGCACATAACTGGAGATTGAGCAACAAGCTGCTTTTCACATTAATAAGAAACTTTAACGGCTTCCTATTGGTATAGTGGATACAATTAAAACATAATTGTTACGTATATAAGGTTATAGTGGCACTTTGAAATTTTTTGTTACGTATATCAATCACCGCTTAATCGTGCACGTGGAAAACATGATACTCGTTGTTGTAATTTCATGGACAAGCATGGTCCCTAACGTCATCTAAGCTTTTTCTTAATTTTGTCTTTCACCGAGGCCAACTAGGTTGTGATCATACTCGCTAAATTCTAGGGCACAACATACATGTATCATAACTAGTGAACATTCTTGCTTCTCATATTAAGATGTAACCATGCATACCATATGCACATTATAGAAAAAATTTCACAAATTTCTGCAATTAAACACTTGAACCAAAAATTGTTCTATCCCAGTTTTGTAGCACGTCAAAACCTGAAATTTATTCTACAACCTATAAGCCCCAACATGAAGCACAAACCCTAATTTAACTTCTATGTATTACTTCATCTTACAATACAAAAAATATGGTAATAAACCCAGCTCACTCTTCTCATCTCCATCTTGCCTCCCTTTATTCGAAATCAAAGGTATGAGGTCAACCCAAAACCCAACTCACTCTTCTCACCTCTCTTTGGACTTCCGTCTCTTCAAAATTGGAGCTTAGAGATATGAGCTCAACCCAGAACCCAGAGCTCACAGAGCTCTCTCCATATCCCTTCTTCTAAATGAGAACATTGATGCAATAAGGTTCTAATTTTTAGTATTTATATGTGAGTATTTTAGTAATTTTGGTTTTGTGCATAATATGCATGGCGTGTGCATGGCCGGTTTGTCCTATTCATGTCCCAAGATTAAGAAATTGTCCCATTTTGGATATTTCCCAAATTTAAATGATCATGACTAGAATTAGACTTGGCATTCGTGTTGTGTTTTTCGTGTTCATATTGTTTTCGTGACATATGCAACATCTTAACGGGTCGTGTCATGAAACACCCGTTAAAGCAAACGGATAATATGACCCAACCCAAAATTGACCTGATAAAGAAAATATATTTTAATTCAATAAATAATAAAAATGAAAAACATAATTTGACCCAAAAAAAATAGCAAATATAATACTAAATTAGTATATACATGCAACATCGTCACATAAATATCACTTCAAAGCATAAAAAAACGATTGTCTTTCAAGTATTACATACTCCAAAATAAGAGTGTAAAGAAAAAACATTAGTACATTAGTATAAGATACCAAATGTTTAAGAATATGCAAAATGAAGGGAATTGCGTTTCAAGGTTGGGGAACCTTGCACATTTATATATGCTTTCACATTTTTCATACTTATACATTAATGATTATGAATTTTATTTATTTTGAACTCCTTTAAAAATATTATTCATGAGGGTTTGTATACTTTTAAAAATTCAAACGACAATGTACCCATACTCAAAAAGTAGAGGATGCTACCACGAGCCTTTGCATACTTGTAAATTAATTATTATAATTTTTCAATGTTTTTGGTGTTATTAAATTTCTTGTTATTTTTATTTTTAATGTGTTTTATAATTTTTTAATCTCACTCTTTGCCTATAGTATACTATAAAAATAAATAAATAAAATTTAATTTTAAAAAAAATTATATAGAATAATACTACAATATTACATATTTAATATACAATTTATACATATACACTATGACTATTGTATTTTGTAGTAAGTTTTTTTAGTAGTTTAAAAAAATTAAAAAAAAATCATCAAAATAATTTTTTTCTTAACTTGTTGAAACGGGTTACCCGCATGTTACCTTCGTGTAAACCTATTAAGGATCCGTTATTAACGGGTTCTTACCGTGTGACCCGATAACGACCTGATTAGTTATCGTGTTGACCCTAAACTTGTTATATTCATGTCGTGTTAACGGGTCGTGTAAGAAATTGTCAGTTCTAACTAGACTAAAAATGAGTCAAACTATATGCATAGGGTACGTCAAGGAATGATGTAGTGCATAACAATTAATATGGTTTCTACATTAAACATGTTGTTGGAGACTTTTCATCTTTCAAAGCCATGTTTTAATTAGATGCCTAGTAAATATAATCTTTAGTATTAAATTATTTATCCTATCAATGTAAGGTAGCCTCCTATTTAAAGGGTTTTATATGTAAGATTAAGAGGCAAATTGAGTAAATTAAAAGTAATCTAAGAAGAGCGTTTTCTCCTTTCTTAAATCAAGTGTGAGGCTTGGTCATGTGAGTGAATCTGTTGCCCCTAGTCAAGTGATTCCTAAGTTCTATCCCCATAGAGACGTGAGTGATTATGTTCCCCCTAGTTGAGCGATTCCCAGGTTACTACCCCTTGTCTTTTTGAGACCTTTGGTTTTTTCTATGTCAAGTGGCATCAGAGCAGGTTATCTGCTGCGGTTGAAGACCATGGCTATGATTTACAATCTATTTGAAGAGCACACTGTTGAAGAAATTAGTTTTGTCGATTGGAATTTACCACCAATTTACGATGAGTACGTTGATGAAGACAAAGTCTATAATCATCTTGTGAATGAAGTTAATGAGGATGGCAGCGAGCCTTCCATCCGTCAGATGGTAAATTATGATTGCTATTCATCTTTTGGATGCTACAAAAACCTTTCAAAGTACTACAAGCATGATGCAAATGGAGATGCTTCAAACCTACAAGGAATGGATGATGGCAAAGTGCTACTGATGTCCCAAATGAATTTTGAAAAGAATTTTAGACAGTCTACTATTTTTGTGACTTCAACATGGATGGAACAAGGCAGTGTCCCTTCTTTCTCAAGCCCAACAGTGATGCTTAAAGAGGCCACTCATGTGATAAGTTGCGGTTATGAAGACACAATTAAATGGAGTTTAGAGCTAGGTTGGATTTATAGATTTATCACAGATCGGGTTTCAAGATGCATTCTAGTGGATGAATGTCATTTTCAATCAAGAAGAAGGAACTAGGGCCTACAACATTTGAAAGAATGGGGAAATGGTGTTTTCATGAATATTTTGTGGCTTGGAACACTTTGATCGTCGTGAATTTCATTTTACTGTTGTGATTAGGGGTGGGTTGGAAAAACCAAAAACCGAAAAAAACCGGACCAAAAACTGAACCAAGGCCGAAAAAATCGAACCGAAAAAAAAATCGAATCGAATATGGTGAACTGAACCAAACCGAATCCGGTTGGGTCGGTTTCAGTTCCTGATGTTTGAAAACCGAACCAAACCAAACCGAAGTTCTTCAAAATGACGTCGTTTTGATTATTTTATTAATTAATTAATAACATAATCCTATCAGTATCCTAGAACGACGTCGTTCTACACCAAAGTGTAACCCTACGCATTTCTCCCATTTTCCCAGTTTGACTTTGCGTAGCCCCTGAGCCTTTTCTCTCTTTTGGTCTTCGATAGTTCGACTTCAATCACTCTCTCAATCTTAAAGACTCAAACTCTCTGTCTCTCATTCTTAGCGGCGACCCGCGACGGCACGACCCTTCTCAGTTCTCACTCTCAATCTTTCACACCTCGCAGTGAGTCTCACATCTCGCGGTGAGTCTATCATCTCACACTTTCACTTCTTGTAATTTAGATTAATGCATGCAGAATTGAAGATAGGGATGTTTTAGAAATTGTAATATTTGATTGATTATTCTTTGTCTTGATTGAAGATTTTGATGGTTTTTTGGGCTTTTGATGGTTTTCTGGGATTTTTAGATGTATATATACATAGTAAAACTATTGTTGGTTACTGTTATCTGATTTCATGCTCTGCACTCTTGTTTTAAGTTCATCCAAATCATTCTTTGAAATTTATATCTCCTACCACATAATTATTTTATGCTTTCTCAATCAGATACAGATCTTTAGGGCTCCAAGGGTTGAAATGAATTAACAAGATTAAGCAAGTTGGTTAACAATGTTAATGAATGAATTCAATATTAGTTGGTTATTTTAGGGTAATTTATTAGGTGAGGTGGGGGGAAGTTGCCAACAATAATTAGAAGAATAATTTGTGTGGTGTGGATGAAGGAGAGTTGATACAAGTGATAAACAAAATGGCCGAACCTATTTTCTTAGAATTTTTTTTTTTTTGCAATTGGGAAAAAAAAACTGAACTGAGAAAAACCGAACCAAACTGAATAGTAATTTCGGTTCAGTTTTTGGTTTTGATAAAAAAAACCAAACCCACCCCTAGTTGTGGTTGTTGTGGAAGAATCTGCAAGGTCATCCCAAAGATCGAGGAAGACCAAATGAAACTCGAGGACAGGTTTTTTTTCGAGAAGAGGAGAATGATGTAGTGCAGAACAATTAATATGGTTTCTACATTAAACATGTTGTTGGAGACTTTTCATCTTTCAAAGCCATGTTTTAATTAGATGCCTAGTAACTATAATATTTAGTATTAAATTATTTATCCTATCAATGTAAGGTAGCCTCCTATTTAAAGGGTTTAATATGTAAGATTAAGAGGCGAATTGAGTAAATTAAAAGTATCTAAGAAGAGAGTTTTCTCCTTTCTTAAATCAAGTGTAAGGCTTGGTCATATGAGTGAATCCACGATTAGTGACATGAGTGAATCTGTTGCCCCTGGTCGAGTGATTCCCAGGTTCTATCTCCATAGAGACGTGAGTGATTCCGTTCCCCCTGGTTGAGCGATTCCTAGGTTATCCCTTGTCTTTTCGAGACCCTTGGTCTTTTCTGCATCAAGGAAGTAGCTGAGATTTTCTTCTCATATGGGTTGTAAGTGTAAGCTACACTCAAAAAGTCTCTTAATATTGTTTTCCACCTACGCAACTAGAATACGTACACAAACATGTTTGGACATAAATAAAAAGTGTTGATATATATTGACACTTCAAAAATTCATTGTGCACCTCAAACTTCTTGATTTTGTAAGAAAAATAGAATTGTGAGAAGTGCACAATACAGTTTTTAGAGTAGCAATACTAACACCCAATAAAATAAAATAATAAGACCATTCCAATTCGACAAGAGTGTATTTTTGATCATCACCCTTAAGTGGTGGTAATGTTCACCACCCTATTTATCACCGTTAGATGAGTTTGAATTTTGAGATTTGTGACTATCCACTACACGAATCCCGAAATTCAAACTCATCTAACGGTGATAAATAATCACAAATCTCAAAATTCAAACTCATCTAACGGTGATAAATAGGGTGGTAAGCATTACCACCACTTGAGGGTGTGAGTTAAAATACACTCTTTCGACAAAAGACCCATGCCCAATTTCTATAGCTTTGGGTGAAGCTAATGGTGGTTTATAGATGTGGCAAATGGGGTGTGCTATCCACACACCCCTTGTTACTTCTCACTCATCCTTCGTTAATTTTTGTCATTTAATCTTCTTCAATTCATTCAATTAGATGGCTGAAAATTGAGAGAGTTGTGTGGGAAGTAAAAAGGGGTGTGTAGATAACACATCTCATAACAAATATCTATAGATATACCATTGGGAACAACACATTATTCTTGTGGGTTTGGTAGACGTACCAAAACGACACCTTGTTATGAATAAACTCAATGATACAAAAAGACTTTCACTAATAACAAGAAATATACACTAATTCAGAGCAGTGATGGGGGGTACAAAGGCTAGAGACATGCAGGCCTACAAGGAGGCAAGAACTAAGGAAAGCAAACACAGAGCAGTGATGGGGGGTACAAAGGCTAGAGACACTGAACCAAGTGCAAAGGTGTCACCCCCATCACTACCACAACAAAATTAAGTAGGACATGGGAGACCATCCTTATTCAGTACAAAGGTGTCTTTTCAATAATTTGTTGTATCATAAATGCCGCGAGACCAAGACCAGTAAACACTAAAGAAAGCCACCATTTAATTACAGTTGAGATTGATAAATTAAAAAAAAAATAGAGTTAAGAAAGCTAGTTGTCGGCTTTTCTCTTCTTCGCAACCATATTAGCTTTAACAATAATGATATTGTTGATGCACAAAACTGGAGGGATCTTGGAACAACGTAAATCCGACCGTGAATCTACAAGAAAGTAAAGAACACAAGATGTATCGTGGTTCACCACAATGTTTGGGTTACATCCACACTGATGTTGATTGTATTTCTCTCTAACTGTATGTATGGATTACAAGGGTGAGGGGGAATCCCCCAGAGAAAGAGAGAATTTGAGAGTGTTTCTCTATTTGTGAAAGGATTGTGAGGGTGAGAGCCCCCTAATTGTGAGGGTGAGGAGTCCCTTTTATAAACTAAGGGCTTCTCCCCTTTTACATAGATCATGGGCTCAATGTCTGGAAGCCCAAGTAACGAGGCCTAATAAAATATGGTACTAATAGTAGTCCCCCAAGTCTTCAGTCAAGAGAGTCTTTTGGTTGGAGACTTGAAATTCAGTCCATGTGTGGGCTGATGTAACTAGATGTCGTCTAAAACTGATACTCGATATGAGGCGGTGCCTAATCTGAAATAATGCTCAACCAGAAGTAGCACATGTTGCGAGGCTGCTCGGCTTGTGGCTTATGTTGCCTTGATTGGCTCGGCTTGTGGCATTGAAGGTGAGGGAGTCCCTTTTATAGAATAAGGGCTCGCTCCTTAATACATAAATGATGGGCTAGAGTTGATGCTCATGGCGAGGCGGTTACTCAGTAGGCAGCGATGCTCTTTAATGATGGTGAGGGAGTCCCTTTTATAAAATAAGGGCTTGCTCCTCAATACATAAATGATGGGTTAGGAGTGATGCTCGCGGTGGTGCGATTGTTCAGCTGGCGGCAATGCTCTCTAATGAAGGTAAGGGAGTCACTTTTATAAAATAAGGGCTCGCTCCTCAATACATGAATAATAGGTTAGGAGTGATGCTCGCGGCGAGGCGGTTGCTCAGCTGGCGGCGATACTCTTTAATGAATGTGAGGGAGTCATTTGATAAAATAAGGGATCGCTCCTCATTACATGAATAATGGGCGCTCTCTAATGAAAGTGTGGGAGTCTCTTTTATTGAATAAGGGCTCGTTCCTCAATACATAAATAATGGGCTAAGTCCCCCAAGTATTTTTCATGAGGCCCAGTTGTGGAAGCCCAATATATGGTATATAGTGTAGTCCTCCAAGTCTTCAGTCAATAGAGTCTGTTGGCTGGAGACTTCAAATTGAATCCATGTATGGGCCGAAGTGGCGGTTGTTCGGAGGTGGTATTTGTATACCCTGCACTGAAGCTTTGTAGGTGAAGCTTTGCAAGTGAAGCTGAAGCTTTTGTAAATGAAGCTTTTGAAGCTAGAGCTCTGTAAATGAAGCTTTCGAAGTTGAATGACATGAGTGATGCTTATGAATGTTTATGTTGATTGACATGAGTGATGCTCATGAATTTTGACATGAGTGATGCTCATGAATGTTGACATGAATAATGGTCATGAATGTTTATGTATGATTGACATGAGTGATGCTCATGAATGTTTATGTATGATTGACATGAATGATACTCAAGTATGATATTTTGGAGTACTGGACGTACTTTTGATCACCTAGTTGGCGATAATAACGGCAGGCTGCCGAATAATTTTGGAGTACTGGACGTACTTTTGATCACCTAATTGGTGATAATAGCGGCAGGCTGTCGAATAATTTTGGAGTACTGGACGTACTTTTGATCACCTGGTTGGTGATAATAGCGATAGGCTGCCGAATAATTTTGGAGTACTGGACGTACTTTTGATCACCTGGTTGGTGATAATAGAAGGTGAACCTTAAGTGAAGGGATGGAGGTTGGAGTTTAAAGCTATAGGGCTTGGCTCTTTTGGGCATATGGGACTTCGACCTCCACATAACATTCCAGCCCATTATATTGGGCTTGCTACTTTTTTTGTTTATTTTTATTTTTTTTATTACCCTCTGATGGGGTTATACAAATGTCTCCAAAAGATAAGAAAAATAAATCACATTATTCAAAAAAGCTGCTGCAGAAGGTGGGGATGGCAGATGGTTGGATAGTGAGATAGCATGTGCAGCTGGCAGTTGCTTTTGCAGTGTCTTTCATGTGCTGTCGCGGAGGAAAGCCTCCATTTATTCCCTGCTTTTGCATGTGAGTGTTTTTAGTGGATGGTGGATGACTGCTGTCCCGTCACTTTGATGCTTTTCAATTTTTTTTTTTGAATACTGTGGCCCAGAAACTTCATCATCTTTTTCTTTTTCTTTTCTTTAGTAACATCATGATCTTTTTCTTTTCTGTAAAGGAAAAGAGACTTTGGGGAATTTGTGAAAGAAAAGAGAGAGCTTTTATGGATCTGTAAATGACGATGCAGAGGTCGGATCTGACGGTGACGACGTAGTCAACGTCGGCGGTGTGCGAGAGGAAAGCGGCTTTGAGCTAGATGCCCATTACATGGCTCTTGGACCTGGGAATCCCAATAATCTCCATGGTTTCTTCACCCAAAAGGCCCATGAAATCCTAGGAATGTGTGGTGTGCAACTTTCTTTTCGGAAATGATTAATCTTTTTTTCGAAAAACACGATCCAGGCACAACATTCTTCATGGTAATCATGCTAAGCCGGTCTAGATAAACGTAAACCCGGTGCCACTGGATGTTGCAGCGGTTCGCATACTCCACCAGGTCCCCATTATCCAACGGTCACCGATTGTTTTGAATCCCGCCGATTCCAGCTGAAAACATGGTGACGGTGGTCCCGCTCCTCAGCTTCTTCTGCAATGGACTCTGCCCCACCTGCCCGACCAGAATCACCTTATAAATGCCGGTGTTGAGGCCGTTCTCGAGCAGGTTATCATACATGAAGTTTCTCGGATTGGGTTCTTCTGACGGAGGTGGCTGTAGGGGGCGTCGCCCGGGGCTGACTCTGCCTCCGCGTTGAGAGGGTTAGACTCGTCCCAGTCGGAGCTGTCACTGCTAGAGGAGGAGGTTCCGGTGGTGTAGAAGCACATGGAGAGTAAAGTCTGGGACTTTGCTTGCAGAGAGCGAGAAAGCGTCATCGAGAGCGTGGCAATGGAGGAGGAAGCCATTTTTGTTAAGAGGAAAATGGTTTTGGTGGTGCAAATTTGATGCGAGAATTACTTGACACACAAATTAAACCCTCTTTTTGACAATTGTAGTATAGATGTAAGTAGGGTATCGTTCTAGGCCGGGGATTAGGAGGGATTGCTAATCTATTCTAAATTAATTTAAAAATATTAAACAAGACTCAAGGACACAAAACTAGGCTAAAAACTCTAATAACTCGAAACACACTTAGAATGACTCAAAATAATGAAAACAATCAAATTAGACACTAGGAACTGAAATGGACGGAAATTGAATTAAAAGACTAACAACAATGAAAACTAACTAAATAATATAATTTAATAATGGGGGGTAGTTTGGTTTTGACGAGAAGTAAATTAAACTTAAATAAATTACAGAATTGACAAAAGCATGAATTAAGGTGAAAGGATAGGTGACGGACTAGCTAGAGGGTTCTTCTCCACACATGACACATATGCAACCTAAATTGATTTTTCAATTGTTCTTTCAATAAATTGTAAATCTCAACGCCCCAAATTAACCGTGAATTGCACTAATTAACCCTTAATTTTCCACAAGTTATTGGGTTGGATGATTGCATACGACAACCCAAAACATTCCCTACAAGTTCCCTACATGAATTGCATAATAGAGATACAAGCAAGAATCATTAAGTTCTATGAAAAACATAAGCATTGACGAGGCACTCGTTACTATGATTTGCATGAAACTTATGCCAAGAATTTACTTAACGTGATTGTGACTAGCAACCTTCACTACTTGTGAATATAAGTTCATAACGATTAGGTGAAACTCACTTATATCCTAGCATCAAATTCATGCATGTAAATTAAGTATGCATCCTTAATCGACATACAAAAATAAGTTATCAATCAAGCAGTTAAGCAAATTAAATCACAACCCAGAAATCACAACTGAAGGTAATCAATTCATATTACAAATATATTCATGGCTTTGAATTAACCTCTAGCCAAAATAAATTTAGTTACACATTATTTTCAAATTAAAACATAAATTAAACATGAGTTTGAGAAAATATACGACCCTTTTGTTTTTTCTTCTGCTGCACGTTCTGCCCTCAGTCCCCGCTTGTCAGCCGTGCCTGGCGCTGTGCTCCCCCTGCTCAAGCTGCCAAATGGCAGCTTTCCTCTGGACTCTCTCCTATCCGTGCTGCTCTCCCCGTCAGTCTATTATATTTTCTTCTAAGCTGCCAAAAGCAGCTTGGCTGCTTCTTTCCGTCCCTCTCTCTCCGCGCTGGTCTCTCTTCTCTGTTCTAGTTTTCTGCTGCCGCAAGGCAGCTCTCCCCCCCTCCCGGTTTTCTTTTCTTTTCTGTCCGTCTCTCTATTTTATTCTTTATGTTTTCTTTTCTTCACACACTGCCAAGGCAGCCCTCTCTGACCTCACTGCCAAAGGGCAGCGTTCTACCCCTGCCTTCTGCGCTCAGTTTTCTCATATATGCCCGCTGCCCACCTACCACGCTGCACTCAGCAGCTTTCATTTATTCTTTTCTTCGTGCTCCACTCATTCTTTTGTTTTCTTTTGTTCCACCCAGGCAGCCAAGTGCTGCTTTTCCTCTTTTATTTTATTCTTCTTTTTGGCAGCCTTGCTGCTTCTTTTCTTTGTGCGTTACTCACCATTCCACCTGAAACATCTTTAAGTTTAATAAAAACCCCAGTGCAAACTCTGATTCCAACCTGACAAAATTTAGTGAGTAAATAACAAGTTTGTGCCATTTTTATTTTCTTTGCATAACAAATCCTATAAACACAAAAATAACGTAAATAGCTCAAAAATATAAGGAACTAACTAAGAAAAGACGAGTGAATTTGAAGTAAAAATATATATAAATATGATCTGATCAAATACCCCCATACTTAGCTTTTGCTAGTCCTCGAGCAAAACAAAGAAAACATGAAAAAGTACTAACATGAAAAACATTAGTTTCCCCCTTATGTGACCCTCATAGAATTTCATTCGAGAAAACAAATCATCAAGAACCATAGCTAGCACCAAACAAACTAATCCAAATTCATCTTCCTTATTCAAATATTAGCAGTAATCTTTGAATCATCCTTGAAGTGTAGTGTGTGAGATAGCCATGCTAATGCAATTTCAAGTTTTTATTTTTAAAATCATCATATGCAAACTAGCGACCTTCTCACAGGATATGCACTCAATCACACATGTGTTTAGTTTTAATGTGTTTCGCTCAAAGAATCAAATGTGAAATTTCTACCATAAGCTTGCATAAAGATCTCATCTCCACAATCATAATTGCAAAGCTTAAATCAAGAGGACTTTTATTGGATGTAATGAGGTTTAGGGAGAGGGTTGTTGAAATGAAAGAATAGGTAAACACAAGTTCCAAGCTACATTGCAAGCAATTCTTTTGTTTAGATTTATAAGAACTCAATTTTCCAACGATTCTTCTAGCACCTCCAACCACACCCTTAAACTGAAACTTTAAAAACTTTTTATTTTCTTTGTATACAATCTTTCTTTTTCTTTTTTTTTTCTTTTTTTTTTTTTTTTTTTTTTTTAAATACAAACATGAAATACCCCCACACTTATTCTTTTGCCAAACACCTTCAAAGTACTTCACAAATATTTCTCATAAGACAATCTCACATTGCTCACTAGCTTGCTTGGAAGGGGTAAGGAAAAATGTTTCAGGCATAAGGGTAGACATATCTGGTGATAAGAAATAAAAGGCTCAACATACACGGCTCAAATTGGCAATCTAATGATATTATTTTTATTTGGGAAACATGGTTATTTGGGCCATAGTGGTAAACCTAATGCCTCTATCATTTCCAAGTTCATGCAATCAATGACAAACATTTCGAAAGATCGTTACGCAAGTTCTAGAGATGTATCTCACATAAGTTCATCACACATGAAAGAATAGGAGTGTATGAAAAATGCACACACTTTCAATCGGCTCAAAAACTCACATAGGATGTATATGGTCACTAAATTCACATATGAAGCTTTAAGTCATACTTTAGTTTCACATTAACAAGGCTATTTGCATTTGGTTTTTCAAAGATGATCAAACATGTACAAAACTAACAAGAGAATTAGGAATTTCACAAAACACATGTTAACTAAGTTCTTGATGATCATGATTCAAATTTGATCTAATTATATCATTGGGTCGGGAAACTAACAAAAATCTAATTCAAAACAATAAGGGAAACAAGACAATATTTTTGTATTTTTAAATTTTCCGATTTTTTTTTTTTTTACTTTTTTTATTTTTATTTTTATTTTTTTAAAGAAAACAAAAAGCAACAACACAGAAACAAATGAAATTCTAGAGATGTTTACCCCCACACTTAAACTGGACATTGTCCCCAATGTCAGAAAACACTATAATAAAATAAAATAAATAAATAATAAAAAACAAAATAAAGCAATTGGACTGAAAACTTCCCTAGTTTGCAGTAAAACCAAGCGATGACCCCCAAGCTAAAATTCTGCAATCAACTTCAAGGGTGGAAATAACCAAAAGTTCCTGCAAAGAAAAGAAATAATTCAGTTAAGTAACGCAAGAAAATGTAAAAAAAAAAATTGCAAACGAAAAATTGAAAATCACGATAAAAGACAATGGATAGAACTAATAAGTGATCATTGGTCGTGCTTGTTGACTTTCCACAGTTTTGATCTCGAACTGATTTGGAATTCTGAGCGAGGAATATTAGCGTGCCTTGGTTTCATCTCAGACTTCTTCTGCTGGGATTATTTGATTGTGCAGTCTGCATTCTTCTCTGCTTGTTTCCTCTGCACGGCGGGCAGGCATGAGGTAGAGGTTTTGGTCTGTTTCTTTCTTCAATCTTTCCAAGTGCCTGCCTCTTGCTTTCTTTCTCCTTGTCCCTAGCTGAGGATGAATCAGCACGTTGTCTCCACATGCTTCGAGGTATCATTTTCACTTACGAAGAGGAAGTACCAAATGATGAAGATGAGTACTCGAGAGCAAGGCTTGGTAAGCAATCAGGAACAAGGAGAAGGAAGGAGAAAGCATGATATGAGATACTCTTGCTTTCAACCTTTATGATATGAAATACTTTTGCTTTGAATGGGTTGTTCGCAGGAGTATCCCAAGGAATGAGGAACATTGAGTAACTTAGGAGGATTCTTTGGGAATGCATTCTCGGAGATGAAGAAGTGCTGAGAGGGTGTGCCTTTGCTGTGGAAGGCGAAGGTAGAGACTTATAGGATTTTTCTTCACAACCGGAACTATTCTCTCACTCATTGTCGGCAGCCGGTGGATGGATGAATAGTACAAATTACGCGCTTTCTGACAAAGCTGCCCGTAATTTTCGCAAAGCTGCCAGTTGCATGTGACGAGTGACAACACGTCTGGACAAATTGATCTTGCGAAATCCGGGGTTCGGCTCGTGGTTTCTGAGCAAGCTCAGCTTTTGAGAATTGCAACGCCTCTTTTGAGAAAAGAATTCGGCTTTTGAGAAAGGAGCCCCGACTCTTCGATTTGCGAGAGGACGCTTCAACAATTTCTGAGAAGCGCCTCTTCGATTTCTTCTTTTTATAGAGGCGCTAATTTTGTTCCACAACACACTTGAGCTTCCTCTTGTAAACACTCCCTTCTTGCACTTGTTTAATCTTGATCAGTCCTCATCTCTTCTTTCTTCACCACCTCTGAAAATGTCTGGCCCTTCCGATCGTCGTTTTGACTTGAACCTTGGTGAAGAGGCAGCCCCGCCTTCACCAGACAACATATGGCATCCATCTTTCATATCCCCTACTGGTGCTCTTACCGTTGGGGATTCGGTGATGAAAAATGACATGACCGCTGCGGTGGTGGCCCGGAACCTTGTCACCCCCAGAGATAACAGACTGCTTGCTAGACGATCTGATGAATTGGCGGTTAAGGAGTCTCTGGCTCTTAGCGTGTAGTGTGCCGGTTCCGTGTCCAACATGGCCCAACGCCTATTTGCCCGAACCCGTCACGTTGAATCGTTGGTGGCTGAAATACAGAGTCTCAAAGAGGAGATTAGAGGACTCAAGCATGAAAATAAACAATTGCACAAGCTTGCACACAGTTATGCCACAAACATGAAGAGGAAAATTGACCAGATGCAGGACACTGATGGTCAAATTTTACTTGATCATCGGAGGTTTGTGGGTTTGTTCCAACAGCATCTGCCTTCGTCTTCTGGGGCGGCACCGCGTAGTGAAGCTCCAACTGATCAACCTCTGTTGCCTCCTCCTTCTGTGGCCCCGCCGACTGCTGAAGCTCCGCCGACTACTGAAGCACCACCTGACCAATGAATGCTATTAGTTTACACATCATTGTAAAAAATGTTTATTTCAATTTTTTTTTTTTAGGTGTGTTTTGTTTTGTTTTGTTTTTTTTTTTTTTTTTTTAAATCAATGTAAAATATGTAAATCAATGTAAAAAGACTTTGTTTAACCTTCCCCTACACTTAAACTAAATAACACAAACTCACATAAATCAACCAAATAACACAACTAACTGAACAAAACAAAATGAAAGCAGTAAAGATAAGGGTGTAAGAATTCAAATCTGATTTGGTTAGCGATTCCAAAGTCTCCCTTCGTTGAATGCTTGGGTTGCCTCCCAAGAAGCGCTTGATTTAACGTCCTTAGCCGGACGAATCTTTCCTTTAAACTCCCATCGGCTCCAAAGCATGGAATTTATCTTTTAATGGGAGGTGATACTTGAAATGATTCGGCAATGGTTTAAATTCAAGAGTGGGTGCCTGAATCATCAAAATCAGAAACATGTTAGTATAAATTAAAATTAAAATTGGAGAAGATGGCTTACTTTCCTTTTCTGACACAAACTCAATGACAAACACCACATTTGTGAACATTTCAGGGACTTTGAATTTGGCCAGATTTACTATGATGGGTGTGATTTGTCTCGTGTCATCAATCTCAACTTCTTTGGGCTTTGTTGTTTCAAATATGTCTTCTTTGCTGAAATCTTGACATTCTCTAGCCACTTCTTTTTCTTGACTCATTCTTCTTGGTGAACAAGGTTCTTTGAACACTTCAACATAATCTGGTACTTGATTTGGTGTGCCAAGAATTGGGATATCACTTTGCATCTTTGGAAGAGCTTCCACAATGTCTTTTTCACTCTCTTTGATATTTGGAATCAAAAACCTGCAAGGACAAAGGACATTCGGTGGAATAATGTTAGACTGAAGTGAATTTAGAACTTCCTCACCTGAGTTGGATGACATAGGGATTTGAGGAGCTTGCAGCAAGAATTCTTCTAAACTGCCCAGGTCGTCCTCCTCATCTTCTGCTTGCAGCAGCAATTCATCCATGTTCGGGCTGTGTTTGGATGGTTCTGGGACAGCTTCATCCTTCATGTCACCTTCCAAAGTGATAGCATCGTGGATTTCAAAATCTTCCTTTGAATTTGCAATGTTTGAGTTGGAAAGTTCACTTTGATCTCGAATCTGTGCCATGAATTCCATAATCTCTCCCATTTGACTCTTCAATTTATCCAACTTCTTGTCTTGATTTTGTTGGTCCTGCGTCAAAGAGGTTAGTACTTGAAGAATTTGATCACTCTCCATGGACATACCTGAATTCGATTGGAATTGTTGTGGGGGAGGCTGTGGTGGATGCATCGGTGTTGTATAGAACTCCTCATATGGCTGCCAATATTCTTCTTGTTGAGCCCTCTTGGCTTGATTTTGTAATCCCTGCGCTAAAGAATTTATTTCATCAAAAATTTGATTATAATTTATTGACGAACCTGAGTTTGATTGAGCATATTGCATAGGTTTTGAATAGAAATCCTCCTCTTGCTGCCAATATCCCTCTTTTTGGAATTGTTGAGGTTCCCCCCACATATAATTTGAATGATCTCTCCAAGTCGAATTGTAAGCGTTGGAAAACATGTTGTTGCTTGGTTGATCATAGCCTTGATAACCCCAAGCATCTTCATTGGCAGAAAATTGAGGACTTTGATATCCTTGCCCATAGGGCACATCAAGTGTAGGGACACTTGGCATTGTGGTCCGTTCGGCATTATGAGTCAATTGAGCAGTGAGCTGTGCCAATTGAGCTTGAATGGTCGCAAGTGCCATGTCTTGCTCTATTTGTACCTAAAATCAAAGAAAGAAAAATAAATCAAATATCAAAAGTAAAATACACAAACACCAATATAAACATAAACAAAAACAAAAATAAAGGGATTAGCAAAGTTGCTAATCCCCGGCAACGGCGCCAAAATTTGGTGCGAGAATTACTTGACACACAAATTAAACCCTCTTTTTGACAATTGTAGTATAGATGTAAGTAGGGTATCGTTCTAGGCCGGGGATTAGGAGGGATTGCTAATCTATTCTAAATTAATTTAAAAATATTAAACAAGACTCAAGGACACAAAACTAGGCTAAAAACTCTAATAACTCGAAACACACTTAGAATGACTCAAAATAATGAAAACAATCAAATTAGACACTAGGAACTGAAATGGACGGAAATTGAATTAAAAGACTAACAACAATGAAAACTAACTAAATAATATAATTTAATAATGGGGGGTAGTTTGGTTTTGACGAGAAGTAAATTAAACTTAAATAAATTACAGAATTGACAAAAGCATGAATTAAGGTGAAAGGATAGGTGACGGACTAGCTAGAGGGTTCTTCTCCACACATGACACATATGCAACCTAAATTGATTTTTCAGTTGTTCTTTCAATAAATTGTAAATCTCAACGCCCCAAATTAACCGTGAATTGCACTAATTAACCCTTAATTTTCCACAAGTTATTGGGTTGGATGATTGCATACGACAACCCAAAACATTCCCTACAAGTTCCCTACATGAATTGCATAATAGAGATACAAGCAAGAATCATTAAGTTCTATGAAAAACATAAGCATTGACGAGACACTCGTTACTATGATTTGCATGAAACTTATGCCAAGAATTTACTTAACGTGATTGTGACTAGCAACCTTCACTACTTGTGAATATAAGTTCATAACGATTAGGTGAAACTCACTTATATCCTAGCATCAAATTCATGCATGTAAATTAAGTATGCGTCCTTAATCGACATACAAAAATAAGTTATCAATCAAGCAGTTAAGCAAATTAAATCACAACCCAGAAATCACAACTGAAGGTAATCAATTCATATTACAAATATATTCATGGCTTTGAATTAACCTCTAGCCAAAATAAATTTAGTTACACATTATTTTCAAATTAAAACAGAAATTAAACATGAGTTTGAGAAAATATACGACCCTTTTGTTTTTTATTCTGCTGCACGTTCTGCCCTCAGTCCCCGCTTGTCAGCCGTGCCTGGCGCTGTGCTCCCCCTGCTCAAGCTGCCAAATGGCAGCTTTCCTCTGGACTCTCTCCTATCCGTGCTGCTCTCCCCGTCAGTCTATTATATTTTCTTCTGAGCTGCCAAAAACAGCTTGGCTGCTTCTTTCCGTCCCTCTCTCTCCGCGCTGGTCTCTCTTCTCTGTTCTAGTTTTCTGCTGCCGCAAGGCAGCTCTCCCCCCCTCCCGGTTTTCTTTTCTTTTCTGTCCGTCTCTCTATTTTATTCTTTCTGTTTTCTTTTCTTCACACGCTGCCAAGGCAGCCCTCTCTGACCTCGCTGCCAAAGGGCAGCGTTCTACCCCTGCCTTTTGCGCTCAGTTTTCTCATATATGCCCGCTGCCCACCTACCACGCTGCACTCAGCAGCTTTCATTTATTCATTTCTTCGTACTCCACTCATTCTTTTGTTTTCTTTTGTTCCACCCAGGCAGCCAAGTGCTGCTTTTCCTCTTTTATTTTATTCTTCTTTTTGGCAGCCTTGCTGCTTCTTTTCTTTGTGCGTTACTCACCATTCCACCTGAAACATCTTTAAGTTTAATAAAAACCCCAGTGCAAACTCTGATTCCAACCTGACAAAATTTAGTGAGTAAATAACAAGTTTGTGCCATTTTTATTTTCTTTGCATAACAAATCCTATAAACACAAAAATAACGTAAATAGCTCAAAAATATAAGGAACTAACTAAGAAAAGACGAGTGAATTTGAAGTAAAAATATATATAAATATGATCCGATCAAAATTTCAATTCCCCCTCTTGATTTTTGAGGGGTTTTGGTTAGGGCAAGCTTAAACCCTTTCGGGCTTTAGAGGCTCGACATCCTATTGGAGAGAGATTAGAGAGGGAGGAGGAATGAGGTAGAATCTAATGAGGAAATGAAGAGAGAGAGAACAGAGGGAGGGAGAGAAATGAACTTGGTGTCTCTATGTGGGTTTTTTTTTTTTTTTTTTTTTTTTGATTTTGCAGATTCACGGTGGAGGTGAAAAAATGAAAGAGAATCGACACAAATTTTCGTATCGATTCCCACAGACGGCACCAAATGTTGATGCACAAAACCGGAGGGGTCTTGGAACAACGTAAATCCGACCGTGAACCTACAAGAAAGTAAAGAACACAAGATGTATCATGGTTCACCCCAATGTTTGGGCTACGTCCACACTGATGTTGATTGTAGGGTGAGGTGGAGTCCCCCCAGAGAAAGAGAGAATTTGAGAGTGTTTCTGTATTTGTGAGAGGATTGTGAGGGTGAGAGCTCCCTGATTGTGAGGGTGAGGAGTCCCTTTTATAGACTAAGGGCTTCTCACCTTTTACATAGATCATGGGCTCAATGTCTGGAAGCCCAAGTAACGAGGCCCAATATAATATGGTACTAACATATATTGTTATCATATTTTTCTACCACAATTGTATACCACTTTAGGTGGTATCTGATGTGGGCATTCACATCATCTAAATTAATTAGCATTTAGGGGGGTGTATTCAATTGAGATTTTGAGGGATTTTAATTCTTTTAATGAATCTAGGGGTATTCAATCAGAATTTTAAGTGATTATCTGAAATTCAATGTGTATTCAATTAAAATTTTAAGACAGTTGACTAAAATCCTTAGAAATCTAGGTGTATTCAATTAGGATTTTAAAGAAGTTTATAGCATTCCAAGTGTATTCAATTAGAATTTGATTTTAAAGAATTTCAAAAAGTTGAGGAATTAGAGGAAATTGGAGAGATTTTGTAGTGTGTTTTAAGCATCCACAAATCTTCCCTCTCCCCCATGAGATTTCAAGGGAATTGAATCAAAATTTTACATAGAATCTCTACAAATCAATTAAACTCCATAAAAATCCATGGATTTATAAATCCTTTAAAATCTCCTCAATTCTCAATTGAATACACCCCCTTAATTTCAAAAGTTAATCAATAATTAATAAAAAGTTGTTTATTAAATGATTATTGTGATATACGAGAAGTCTCATTCTTCCACCTAAGATTATTTAAGTGTTTTAATTAATAAAAAGATTGAAATTAAATTATGTAGCTTGTCCAACTCATCTGCCATCTAAGATGATAAAGAAATGTGGTATAAAATTGTGGTAAGAATATTATTACTCTTTCTTTAAAGTTAGACAACCTTAAATAAGAAAACCAGAGAAAGTGATACATGTAAAAGAGAAACTGTGCAAGACACTTTGGCATGAGGGAAAGTGATACAGGTCTCAAACCCACTACTAAAAACCATGGTCTGAAATGCCGATATTATTAGCGATATTTTGCCGATTATATCGGTTTTGTGAGAGAGCGATATTTTCACACTTATCCACTGAATTTTCGTCAAAATATCGCGATAAAACTTAGTATATCTCAACCACAAACCATCCAAGATGAATTGAGGTAACCTGGGGCTTACCTAATCGGAGAAAGATCAAGAGAACTCGCCGGAGAGTTCCTGGGTTTCACTGTCCTAGCTGCACCAAGAGAAAGGGAGAGAAAGACGAGGTTTAGATGGTGATGTTGATGCCATTGACGGAGTACTAAGAAGGGCATAGAGGGCGCTGATGGGGATGACCGACTTGAGGTAGAGGTCACGGGAGATGGAGACTGCGCCGACGAGGCGGAAGACGCGAACAAGGAGGAAGGCGAGGGAAGAGCAGAAGGCTATGTGGAAGAAGGATCGAGAGACTGAGGTCTCTGTGCGTGTGTGTGGGAGAAGGGAGAAGAGAGAAGGACCAAGAGATCTGTGTGTGTGTGTGTGTGGGAGAAGGGAGAAGGGAGAAGGGAGAAGGGAGAAGGGAGAAGAGAGAAGGATCCAGAGACTGAGGTCTCTGTGTGCGTGTATGATCTCTGTGTGCGTGTGTGGTGGTGTGTGAAAAAAAAAGCATCCAAATATTCAACTTTTACAACTTGTACAACTTTTACAACTTTTACAACTTGTACAATTTTTGACAAGACAAAAATAATGGCGTGTGTGTCTGTATCTGACAACTTTTACAACTTGTACAATTTTTGACAAGACAAAAATAATGGTGGTTTCATCAAGATTCAAAACTGTATGCCTCGCGTGATATTCTTTCACATTCTCAGAGGTGGAGTATCAGATCATCACACATTTTTTGACCCTTCAAAAATTGAAAAACCTGTATTACACCTTTTCGTTTCTTCTTCTTCCTTTAGCCCTTTCAGAGCCATTCTAGATCCATTACAGAGCCATTTCAGAGCTTCAAATTGAATAAATGGATCTGCAGCTCGCGCCACTCCAAATTAAATGTTAAATACCTTCTTTCTCTCTCATTTATTCACAGACGGCAAGCTGCAGAGGATCGTCGAGGTTTTGCTGCTACGTACGACATCGAAAGTTCCAGATTTGTTACATTTGTGTAATTATTATTTTATTGTTGCTCCACGCAGATTCTACCTTTACACAAAGGGTTCCATATTTAAGGCAAGTTTACGAACTTATATTTATATTATTGTAATTTATACAACAACAAAAAAATTTGTGTGGACCCGTGCATGTGATCTAAGAACCAAATAATAGTTGCATGTTAATTTTTTGAAGTAATTAAGTAATGTTGTATAATTATTCCCTAGAATAATTTTAATATGTTTAATATTATTTATTATTTTATTATCAAATTGGATTATTATTCATTAATATTAGGTTTTATTATTCCATATTATTTTTATAATTACTTAAATTCTTACAATCATTTTCTTTACTTCCTATTTAATACTTCCTATTTAATTCT
Source organism: Malus domestica (assembly GCF_042453785.1). Lineage (NCBI taxonomy): Eukaryota > Viridiplantae > Streptophyta > Magnoliopsida > Rosales > Rosaceae > Malus > Malus domestica. Next base: position 25,453,566 of record NC_091663.1, read on the forward strand.
TCTGTAGAATAACTTTACTTCCTATTTTGTTTACTTCCTATTTAATATGTTTCCGTCACTACTATATTTTTTGGCCAAAAAATAATTGCCTAATTTTCATGAAAAATAAATATAGGTAAGTTTAAGATGTCCAGTGGAGTTACTAAACGTGATCCAGCTTAGGAGCATGGAGACCCAATAGATGGAAACAAACATGGCACAATTTGCATATATTGTGGTCGGGTAATGAAAAGTGGCTGAGTGACACGACTTAAGTACCATCTTAGTGGATTAGATCCAGGAAATAATGTCCAACGATGCGATAATGTCCCCGTAGAAGTGAAGGCATTCATCACCACATTATTAAAAAATAAAAAACAGCATAAGGAAAAGATAACACATGGAATGGAAAATATTCGAGCTGGGCTACGAGGAAAAGTCATTGGCCAAGCGGTTGACAGTGATGATGATGATGATGAGGACGAATGTGATGATGACATGGGACCTGAAGAACGACGCAGTTTCAAACAAGCATTACGTGCCTCCAAACAGTCAGCATAGGAAACAGAACACCTTCATAAAATTCCTAATAGAGCACAAGGTTTCGGGACAAGTGGTGGTGCACAAATGAGACGGGGAGCATGGTCCGAAATGCCGATAATATCGGCGATATATCGCCGATATTATCGGTTTTCAGGGGTACCGATTTTTTTTGCACTATCCAAATGGTTTTCGGGATAATATCGCGATATTATCGAAATTAACGATAATATCGAAACAGGCTTCCGGGAGAAGAACGCCGGAGCTGTAGAAGCTCCGGCCGACTGTAAAACAGGACCCTAGACTCCGATCTAGGTATGAAAATGAAATAGAAGACGAGATGAACGTTTTTATAACTTCCGTTTGCCGTGAAACGGTCGGAGGTGTTTGGAAAGTGGCTCGACACTCACGGCCTCGCCGGATCTGGGTGTCCTTGGGGTCATCGGCGTTCCTCTGCGGGTCGCCGTGCTTCCCAGAGACGGAGGAGAGGGAGGGAAAGTTTAGGAGGGTGGTGGAGATGCTGCGCTGGCATCGGGGTGGACAAATTTGGGTGTGCCTGGGTGTGGGTGCGATCGGGGAAATGGAGTGAGAGAACGGGAGTGAGAGAACGAGATAGAGTTGAGAACTAAACTGAGAGAGAGTGAGGGGTCTAAGAGAGAGAGCCTTCTCCTTTTTCTAAAAGGCTGTTTTGGTTTCTACAAAACAATAAAAAAAATGGAAAGGACATCAAGGGTTGTTTTGGGCTCGGGGTTGATGCAAAGAGCCGTTGGCTCGGTTCTGGTCTCGAGGCAGAGGGATGCAGAGCATCCCATGTGAATTCATATCTAATTTTTTTTTTCTTTTGTTTTTCTGTTAGTTCAGTTCTTTTTAGTTTTTTTTTTGTGTTCTTTTCCTGTTTTTATTTAGTTTAGTATATTTATTTGAGTTTAGGTTCTTTTTATTTACAGTTTATTTATTTTTTCTTTATTTATTTTTCACACCTTGAGGACAATGTGTGATTTAAGTTTGAGGGTGGGAAATAAGAAATTTTAAGTTTTTAATTTTTGTGTCAAGTTAAAAATTTTCGTTTTTAAGTTAATATCCATAGTTTATTTTAAGCGTTAGAACAAATGGACAAGGTGAAGGTTAATTCCATATTAGAGTCTTTTCTATTTATCGTCAATTAGACATTAATTCACGAATTATACTTTGAAAATTTGCATTATATATAAATGATTATAGTGTGTTTAAATTTCTTTCATTAATTACTACATGTTTTCTACACTCACAATGTTTGTCAGCTCGCTGTATAATCAACTTAAATCAGTTAAATCCATCATGCAATGCATTTTCTTCCAATTTTTTGTGATAAACTAATAGATAATTGACTAAATAAACATCCTACAAAGTTTCAATAAAAATTTCCAAGTTTTTCTTACAATTTCCGTGGTTTCCATGTAATTTTTATCGATATCGATATTTTACCGATATTTCCATCGATATTTCCGTGTTTTCGGAATACCGATATTTCTGATATTACCGATATTTAATACCTTGACGGGGAGCAAGTGTTAGAGAATCACAACCAACACCACCAATAGCCCCAAGTTTATATAAGTCATCCAAAGAACGTCAAAAGAGTGTTTGGAGTTATTTCATTGGAGGTAATGTGAAGGAGGGAATGGGACGTCTAATTAGCAAGTTCTTTATCTATGAAAATATCTCTGCTGAGAAGGCATCATCACATCATTTCAAAAATATGGTATTGGGATGTCAACATGCCGGTGTTGGAGTACAACCTCCCACTCCCTATGAGGTAAGAAACAAAATATTTGGAAATTGAGTATAAAGACATTGGCGAGTATGTTAACAAGTTGAGGTCAAAGTGGGAAACTAATGGTTGCACAATCATGTGTGACGAATGGATTGGCCCGACTAGATTGTCTATCATAAACTTCATGGTATACTCCAAGGGAAAGATAATTTTTTTGAAGTCTGTTGATGCTTCAGACCATATAAAGAACTACAAGTATATTTACAAATTATTGAGGGATGTAATCATGAAGGTGGGAGAGCATAATGTTGTCCGAGTCGTGACCGACAACAATTCTGCATTTGTCAAAGCTGGAAAAAAGTTAATGAAGCATTATAATGTGTTTTGGACATCATGTGCAGCACATTGTATTGATTTCATGTTTGAGGCAATGGGGAAGAGAGAGAATATTGCTACTGTCGTAAAAAGAGCTAGAACGATAAAAAACTATATTTACAATCACGGTTGGTTGTTGGCAAAGATGCGTGAATTTTGCAAAGGAGAAATTATTCGTCCAGCTACCACTCGATTTGCCACCAACTATATTGCATTAGACAGCCTACTTAAGAAGAAAGTAGGGTTGAAAGCAACTATTCACTAGTGATGACTGGGCCAACCACAATTTAAGCCGCTCAAATGCAGGTCGTATGGTGGAAAGTATAGTGCTTGATCATGCTTTTTGGACTCAATCAGAACATGTGTGCCAAGTGTTTGAACCTCTTTACAAAGTTTTATGGATCGTTGACACAGAAGTGTATCCTACTATGGGGACAATATATGAGTTGATGCGTGTAGTGAAGGATGACGTGGAAAGAAAACATGGTGCAAGATGGGTCATTAAGATAATTAATGACCGATGGTATAAAACATTATACCACAATTTGCATGCAGCAGGTATAAATTATGTCATAATTTGCAATTCATTTCTTTAGTTGCATAAGTATTATTTCTCTTATTAGAGTATGTGTTTCTTTGAACAACATATTATTTGAATCCTCGATACCAATACGAACCCGGTGTTGGAGATGATGGTACCCTTATACGTGATGTACATAATGTATACTCTAAATTAGACCCTGCATCACCAGAAGTTGGCCAATTTGGAAATGAGGTACACAATTACTTAAATTATAATAATTATATTGTTGGATTAAACTAACACGATTTATTAAATTCAGCTAACATGGTTTAAAGATGCAAGAAGAACTTTTGGAAAACCAACATCAGTTGCTGCTCGAACAAAAATGTCTCCTAGTGAGTGTAAACATATTTCACTATCAGTTTATAATGGAATTTGTTGGAGTTATTAGGCTTATCAACATTGTTTTTCATTATAGCTGAATGGTGGATCATGTATGGGACTGATGCACCAACTGTGAGAAAGTTAGCAATCAAAGTATTATCACAAACAACTTCCTCATCTGCTTGTGAAAGAAATTGGAGTACATTTGCACTCATACACACAAAGCAAAGAAATAGGTTGGCTCATAGTAGGTTGGAAAAATTAGTTTGTTGCTACTACAACATGAAGCTTCAAATTCGAGATAAGGAAGCAGAAATAGATCATGTCGACCGTGGTGACCCACTAGATGTGTTTGATATTGTTGTTGAAGATGATGATACAGAGGGTAACCAACTTTATCAATGGATTAGACCTCTTCATTTAGATGATGATGAAGGCAACCTAGCTCCTAGAGTTGCTGAAGAAGCACATAATGAAGGAATAAATGTAGAAAGAGTATTAGAGGAGGGTGTGGGATCTAGCAGTGCTGACTCTTTGGAAGAACTTTTCAAGACCAAGAAACACTGGAATTCCACATTCTTCCAATCCTACACAACCACAAGATCATGCTGATACTAGTGATAGATCTAGTACAAGATCAGGAGACTCATCTACCACCGGAGGTGGGAATGATGAAGGATATAGTGGAGCTGGAGGTAGTGGTGGATATGGAAACTATGTTGGACCACCTCTCGGATTTATGAACCCTTTCATTGGTGAGACAAACTTCACGCATGCAACATAGGATGAGGACCATGGCAGTAGGCGGGCAGGACCAGGAATTGGTGCCATAGGGAAGGACTATACTCGTAGAGAAAGAGGCAAGGGGGCTTTGTCAAGTCAAGAAGATGACTCGTTATCTATAACTTCGGACTCTGTTGGAGTAGGAAGTAGTAACTATGGTTATACTCATAACCAACCATTTCCCTACCCTTTATATCCCATTCCTGTTGGGATGGAATCGAGCGACTTATAGAAAGAATCCGAGACTCAATCTTCAAATGATTTTGCTTATCGACAACGTCAACTAATCTCGGATCCATATGGTTGACATGTTAACAATTACATGCAAAACTATTTTGGGGATTTATCATTTGATGCTACTCTTCACAATACACTTACTCTACACATAGAGATGATGAAGATAGTGAAAAATTTGAATCTCATAGGAACTCTATGTGGTACTAAGTCCCTCATGTATCTTACCATGCAATGTATAAATTGTAAAATATTGTACTAATTCATTATATATAAATGATTATGGTGTGTTTAAACTTCTTTAATTAATTAATACATATTTTCTACACTCACAATGTTTGCCAACTAGCTATATAATTAACTTAAATCAGTTAAATCCATCACGCAATGCATTTCCTACCAATTTTTTTTTGTGATAAACTAATAGATAATTGACTAAATAAATATCCTGCAAAATTTCAATAAAAATTTTCAAGTTTTTCTTACAATTTCCGTGGTTTTTATTCAATTTTTATCGATATCGATAATATCCCGATATTTTCATCGAAATTTCCATGTTTTTGGACTACCGATATTTCCGATATTATCAATATTTTATTCCTTGCTAAAAACTCAGTGGGCTGCAATGGAATAATTGATTACTAATTTACTACTAATTATTTATTTTCTCAAAATTTCACTTGGACTACAGCCCAAGGCTACCGACACATAGGTCCTTCGTTCCCTGCATAGGGTAATTTTCTGACCCTTCTCCATCCTCAGTTGGTTTTTTTCTGACTAAATAAACAGCTTGTGTGGTCCCTTTGGGGACATCCGATAAAATTGAAATGAAACAAACAGCTTGTGTGGGTGGGGTGACTTTCCTTCGTTCTATTCTTTTTTTTTCATTGTTTTCATTTGCTGACAATTAAGCCCATGTGATTTATTTACCGCTAGAAAACCTTCTTCTTTTATTTTGGAACGTTCTGGTTTCATCCAGACCGTCAGTCGGCCTAGGCGGATGATTAAGATCCTGATCCCAGTTGACTTCGGACTGAATAGAAAAAAAAATATTTGATTTCAGATTTTTCACACGAAACCGATTCCCACCTTAACTCAACAAAATAAGCAAAATGATTATCCAGGAAACCAGTTAGAGCAATTTTTATATAGAAAGTAGTAATTTAAATTAGTTCTAACTTCGTTTTATATATATCTTCTTATCTTGACGAATCCAATCCTGATAGAAAACTTTCTAGTAACGGCTCAATGTTGTTTAGCATCCCAATTAATTTTCACTAACCCTGCATTAGTCAGGATTGGCCATCCCCACCTACTCCTCCATGAACTCTCACATCTCCTATATATACGCCTCCTAAACCCAATTCTTTTCATTTCTCTACCTTTTAGTTGTTTCAAGTGAGTTTCTGCAGCAGAGAATAGTTTCTGATAGCTTAAAAGTACCCATCTTTCTCTTTCTTCTCACTTTTCTTTATTTTCAATAACGTTCAAGATCAAGAAATTCATCGATCGGCATACACGTTGTTAATTTTGGCTAGTAGTATTATCATGGTAATTTAATTTCTTATAATATAGGGTTGCAGCTTTAATCTTTGACTTTTATTTTCCGGCTTTGTTCTAAGATTGTTATTCGTTTTTAGTTTCAACAAATATGTTATAATTTTATTGTATCAACAATAATTGAGCTTCTATAATTAGTACTTCCATTGATTTTGAGGCTTTTTATTTTTTTCTGGGCTAATATTTGTTTGTTCCTGGCAGATGCCGAGTGAAAACGAAGATCAGTCCGACAAAGAACCATTCATAGAAATCGACCCAACGGGCCGCTACGGCCGGTACAACGAGCTCCTAGGTTGCGGGGCTGTGAAAAAGGTGTACCGGGCTTTCGATCAAGAGGAGGGCATAGAGGTAGCATGGAACCAAGTGAAGCTACGTAACTTTACCAACGATCCTGCTATGATCGAGAGGCTCTACTCCGAGGTTCGGCTTCTGAGGTCGTTGACGAACAAGAACATCATCACTTTGTACAACGTGTGGCGGGACGCTGAGCATAACACTCTCAATTTTATTACTGAGGTTTGTACAAGCGGGAATTTGAGGGAGTACAGGAAGAAGCATAAGCATGTTTCGATGAAGGCCTTGAAGAAGTGGTCAAAACAGATCTTGGCAGGGTTGCGGTATTTGCATACTCATGAACCTTGTGTTATTCATAGAGATCTCAATTGCAGCAATGTCTTTATCAATGGGAATGTTGGCCAGGTATAATTATTATTCCTTCTCTATTATTGATTATTTTTATAGAGCGGATGGGGATTTGAGTTAAGTCATATATTGAGCCAGTCATTACTCGAATTATTAGGGTTTTGTCAATAAGAAATAGTTTCGGTTTTGGGTGTTTTTCCATCTTATTCATGTGTTTTTTTTCAGATTTTATTTTTCGGATTTATATAAGAAATTGTTTCTATTTTTGGTTCTTTTTTATCAGATTTGTTTCTATGTAGGTTCTGAATTTTTTTCTAAAATTTTGTTTATGGTTTCAATAGGTGAAGATTGGTGATTTGGGATTGGCTGCTATAGTGGGGAAGAACCATTCAGCGCATTCAGTGTTAGGGACTCCAGAATTTATGGCACCAGAGCTGTATGAAGGAGATTACACTGAGATGGTGGACATTTACTCATTTGGTATGTGTGTGCTTGAGATGGTGACCTTGGAAATACCCTATAGTGAATGTGACAATGTTGCTAAAATATACAAGAAGGTATCCTCAGGAGTAAGACCCCAGGCCTTGGACAAAATCAAAGACCCGGAGGTGAGAGCGTTTGTTGACAAGTGCCTCGCCCAGCCTAGAGCGAGACCTTCTGCCACTGAACTTCTCAAGGACGCGTTCTTTGATAAAATTGAAGACGACGATAATGATCAAGGCGTTTGACCATGAGCACTCTTAACTATTTATGTCTTTGGGTGTGTGTAATTGACCACTAATGTGGATTAGTGCTTTGATTTTTATTTTTAGCTTTTGTTCAAGCTGTACATAGGGATGACAATTCTAGTCATTAAACCCGATAACCGTGAATAACTGTCCGAATTGAACGAATTTGGGTATGGAAGTTTGGGTATATTTTGGATATGAGGAAAAACCGTTTATATTATTCAGTTATGGTTATAGAGTTTCCAAACCGTATCCATAATCAAATCTGACCCGATTAGTAAATAATATAATTTATATATAATATAATAGTACAATATATATATATATATATATATATATATATATATATATATATATATATATATGTATTTGTATTTATATATCCATTATTCACCGAACCATTATCTTGAGAATACAAAAGTTGCATTTTGTAGGAAAGTAAACTTTTGAATCAAAATCAATGTGAACTCAATGGTGCTTATATGAGATATCAAAGACAAGCCAACATCATCAGTGTTTTAATTTTTATACTCAACAAGATCCATTCATTGGATCATTTTATACCTCAAATGTTTAATGACGAAATTAATATCTATTAACTTATAATGTCTTAACTGAACCAATATATTTTTTGTATTGACGAAGATGGATATACCTGTTAGCCGATAGGGTTACCCGGTGGGTATGATTATAGATAATACCCGATGGTTAATTTGCGGTTATGGATATGGTTAATTTTCGTGGTTATAGGAATGGATATAACATTTCCGTCCCCAAACCAAATCGTTGTCATTCTTAGTTGTACACCGATTTGTAGGGATATATGGGGAGGGACCGGAAGGTGGGTTTTTAACGAATTTGTTTCTTGTTTTTAGTTTGGGGGGAGCTTTTGATTGAAGATCATGGTGTTCATTTTGTACATAGGGTTTTCACATTATAATATCATTGTTGTAGACTGAAAAACTTGGAGTCTCTTCTTTTGTTGGTGCTTGATTTATTCAAATATTGGGATGCTATATAACTACGAGGATTTCGGTCTTCTAACTTGACTAGAATACTTGTATGTATTAAATATTTTATGTGTGCTGTAGGTATAATTTACTGAACAATTATGAAGGTCATAGACAGAGAGAAAGGTAAGACAATAGTAGAGAGAACAGATAGATGTGTAATTGTGAGATGTGTTATATTCCACCACATTGTGCCTTTATTTATAGTAGTAGGGAAGGTTAATTCATTACCCTTTCAGGATTACAACTCTTAATAGGTAATCAACTCATAATAGGAATATAAGAGATATTCCAAGATATACTAGGATTTACACAATCACATTTCTAATCTAATAGGATTGCAACACTCCCCCTTGAGTGTGTAAATACTCAAGTAAATGGCGCATCAGGTCTTCAGTGATGAAGCAAGTACAATTGATGAAGTTGTCGGTACAATGAGCAAATGCGAGTCTCATATCAACAGAAGAATGCATAAAAAAGGTAAAACTCACAAAATCTTGCTATGGTAAAACCCAAGGTGGGAGAAAACCCATAAATTAAGGAGAAAAGTGAGAAGTTGCATTAAGTCAAAACTATACGTCTTTTGGACGCAAGTAGAAGAGCTTACAAGGGTATGATCAACCCGCTTACAAGGGTATGATCAACCCAGGATGGGTGCCTCGTTAAAACCTAGTTAGGTAGCAAAAACCCGGTAGGAAAAATGCTCCTAATCTTAAGGAAAATGAGTACATTAAGATCAAGTGAGTATACTTCTGGATACTCCCTCTGAGTTTGACATAGCTTCCAAATGAGAACTACAAGCATTGCATATGATAGTTAGGCATACCAATTCCTCGGACAAGTTTCTGGAAGGTTGCAGTGATGTCGTGTAGAGGTCGACAAGGTTGTCTGGGATCGACTTGCTTGACTTCAATCTCCTGATGCTTTGCTAATGTGGTGTAGACGCAATATGTCTTGGTGTTGACTTCGTTGATGTATCATGCTTGGTCGAGTTGATACATGGGCATAATCTTCATGGATCGTCGTTGGGACTCAACGATGGATAAAAAACACAACAAGTACTTCAAAATTCTCAACAAGAACTCCTAACCATGTCTCACTTGTGGCGTAGTGAAGTAAGATGAGTCTTGGAACGATTCGAAGATTTCGCAACTAAGGTCATATTGGGGACCTCCAAGATATTGTAATATCCTTAACAGTAAAGACATAATGAGTCGGGGATTTTGCCTTGTGCGGGTTTAATAAGTAACAAGTGTCAGCATAACAAACAAGGCAAACATCATTTCGAGGATCGGGGGGGGGGGTTGGATCAGTTGAGATGCGTTGGGATTTGCCCTTGTAGTACCTTCAAGGTACTTCTTTAATACCAATTCAGTGGTTACGTGTAGGCGCGGTGTTGCATCTTTACCAATAGATCAACAACGAAAGAGATGTCTTGTCTAATACAATGAACTAAGTACAACGAAGAGCAAAGTTAAACCTTAGATATGGAATTCCGGATTCCATAACCTCTTCAAGGGTCTCATAACATATGGACGATCATAGGTATACTTAAAGGTAACACATTCGGGGTGTAGTTCGACTGGTAGACTAAGGTACTGTCAGAACAACGCTTGAACTTCAGGTCAAGGCATAAGATCCTTCATTTCAAATTCCATCTTCAGGTGTGAGGTAGTTTTCTCAAGCTCTTCTAGAGTCTTAGTGAGATGTATGTCAACGACAAAAACTGTAACTCTAGTAATTTGGAATAAGACTTCATAGTTTAACACGCAAGAGCATAATTCATATCCCTGACCGATCAAATAATCACTTGGACGGGTATACTGCATCTGTCGAATTGTAAGTGAACGCCTCAAACAAGTTAATAGGGTGTTTCGTGGTTTTGGAACTATTTGAACCCGTCCATGTAATTCTTTGGGAACTTACATATAAATCTCTACATTTATATCCCCATGGAGAAAACACTAACCATATTTCATAATGCTGCTACCAATCACATGACGTTTTAGAAAAACCTTGCGCCGTAAGGCATGCATCATATCGCACTATTTCATTCATCTTATAACGCTTCCTTGGGCAGTGTAGGAACGATAGGTCTAAACACACTTTGGTAAAAAATTTGACCTGGATTGCAATTTCAGTTGTCCAATCAGTTCTACGTTGTCACTTAATCAACAGAACATGGTTCGATATCGTCGCTTTTCATTTATATCGGTAGCTACCGTATAAGTGAAACATCATCGATGGTAATCTCATTTCAATTCCATTTAGCTCATCCAAACTAGTGTACTGGACCAAGAACTTCAAGTCTAAGGAGTAATCCGGATTAATCTCATGAGATGGAAATGATTTGAGACAGTGATCAAGTATGGATTCATTGTTGTGCCTTGTCTTCCCCTTCTAGGGAAGTGAATCTTATGAACTGAGTGATCTGTCGTGCTCCAGGCCAAGATAGATTGATTGACTATCCGCCGGTGTACCGGACCGTCCAATAGAGGCATTCAAACCGTCCAACGGGGGTGGCACACCCTCCAGGAATGTTGACTTAACGTCCGTTAAGTTCGTCTATCCTTGCAGGCATGTTTGCAGCTGGTATATGATCTCGTTACTTTAGCTAGATAAGAGGAATACGTTTAGAGCAACATTCTGAAAGCTAGAATTCATCGCACTTGCTTATCACACTTGTGCGGTACGGGGATCGAGATGAGACATAGTGGGCAACGTCCACGCAATTTTACGCTGTTCTCCAAGAACATTGACGCTCTTATCTCCCCCTAATGGCGGGAAGGCTGTCTCATTAAAGTGACAATCAGTAAATTGCGCAATGCATGAAACAAATATATATTGACAAATATATGGAACATATACAATATATATATATATATATATATATATATATATATATCGGAAGGTAAATATAAATGTAGGGGGTTCACGATCATGGGGAATGTTTTCATGCTTCATGGTTGTTTCAAATATCTTCCTTTATTTTAAGCACACTTAATTTGCAGAAAACAACAAAAGCCTTTGAATTTGTAGAAGATCCTTCTTAGAAAGTTGGAATTGCATCTCCGATGCGTTGTATCATGTTCAACACAGAAAAATTAAATTGAATCAATAGCATGTAGATTAATTCAATAAAATAATAAATTAATCATAAAAAGAATGATCAAAACGTAATACTCCCCTGATTGAAGAATAAACTCTCTTTAGCGTAACGTCAAGAGCGTGCTGATAACGTCTTGTAGACATAATTTACTGAATAATTATGGAGGCCATAGAGAGAGAGAAAGGTACATCAATAGTAGAGAGAAGAGAGAGATGTGTAATTGTGAGGTGTGTTCTATTCCACCCCCATTGTGCCTTTATTTATAGTAGTTCCTTACCCTTTTAGGATTACAACTCTAAGGTAATCAACTCCTAATAGGAATATAAGAAATATTCCAAGATATACTAGAATTTACACAATCACATTCCTAATCTAATAGGACTGCAACAATGTGCATATTATAAAAGATGATTTATTATTTGTAAACAAAAGTAGTTCTAATAGATTTATTTATTTATTTATTTATTGTTCTTTTATAACAAAAGATAAGAATAATCTACAATAAAAATTCATTTAAATTATGCGGAGGTAAGTGAGTTGAATCCGAAACATAGTGGATTGAAGAATAAGATATATCCACGAGAGCAATCCTTTCACTTAAAGTTCTAATAGATTTAGAAGACGTTTGCTTAGAGTGTTGAATGAAATTAAAAACAAGCATAAATTAGATTTCAAGCTATATTAATTAATAAAAAAAATATGGGTTTAAGTCAACTGGTGGAATGAGCAATGGCCAGCATATTTGGTTTGATGAGCCAACCTCGAAAAGAGACGATTACCTTCACAAGCAAAAAATGGATTTGAAAAGGGTCTCTTGGAGTGAAGCAAAACACAATGATATTGAAAACTATGAGTGGGCAATTTGCCCCTTTTGCCGTTGTAGTCTTTGCTGTCACACAAACTGTCTTGTTGGGAAAGACATGGCTGTGGTTTGTGGCCACGCTGGCAGAACCTTCCATTTCTTCCAACCCAAGTAAAAGGACCTTGTAGTCTTGCATCAATAAACCCTAATATGATTTGGGCCAATTCTAAAAAGGGATCAAATTTTTCTTTTTCGTTAAGATTACTACTTGAGATATTAAACTGCTAAAAATTCAAACTATACTAGAAACATTTGATTTCTGTTTGTAAAGGGTAGAAGCATGTGATTTTCGTTTCACAAATTGTTAACGATTTGCCAACATTAGAGTGATTTGGATTGTTTACTCTTAATCGCCATGTTAGTTATGTGAAAAAATTGAAAAGTTGATCCCCCTTTTGAAAATAACAATGAACTTTAAAATTAAAGGTGTATTTTGTAGTTAGCTTAGAAATATAACAAGAACACTATCCTAAGATAATCCATTAATCTTGTCACCTTTCTTTATAAATATAATGAACTGATTGCAAAAATATTTTTTCTAAATTGTTTTTAGACATTTAAAACCACTTATCAAACGAGCCATAATTATTATAAGATTTGGGATTTTTATTTCAACTAAAAAAAATCATTTTGCAATCTTCTTTTCTTTATGTATCTATTTTTTATTTGAAAGAAACGTTATGTAATTATAGTGTCACGTCCTCATGATTATAACAAGGGAATACTTGCACTAACCAATTGGGTGAACCCTTATGTCCACCTCTTTGACGTGAACCAATGCTACCTTGACATGTCTCTTCTTTGATAAAAAGACTAAAGAGAACTCGAGCTTAAATATCAAATTCTAGAAATTTTTAGTCAAAATACCGTATCTTGAGTTTAAATACCAATGAAGTCATATAATTAGTACTTCATGTAGATACACCCGTCAGAGTGAATAATCCAGTATTTAGTTCCTCAATTGTAATTGAATAAAAAATAAGAGAAGTGATGATGTTTTCACCTTTTCTTGACATGCATACTCTTGTTTATTAATGTTTATGAGTTGAATAAATCAATGGAGAATTAAGAGCCACAAATAAACATGAATTTACATCAAAGAAAAGGGTGTGTTGAAACTATTTTCCTAACCAAAACTCATTTGAATGCAGACTGCTTAACTGACTTTATGCAAGTTATTTGAAACGCGCGCTTTTATGGCTGTTGTTTATCACATTAAAGATAACGGATTAAGAAAATTAATTATTCAAAACATTGGTTATCTCAGACATTGGAGAAAATAGTTATGAAAAACTTTGTAGTATACGAAGGATATCCTCATCTGATGCACCAAAGTAATTGAGCCATGCACCTTGATATTGTAAGTTATATTCCTGCTTTGAGATACTTCAAGACTTGCGAAGAACACGGGGGGAAATTTTGAGAAATGGGAACGTATTTTATCACAGTTCATTCACTTTGTGATGAGTCAATCAAAGAAGTAGAGCCAACAAAAATGCCGAGCAGGAGAGCTTTCAATCTGTTTCTGAAGGGACTGATATGCATTGGGGTGTTTTCTTGCTCAATTGCGGTATGTATGGGAGGCAAATCATCAGAGTTTGAAGCTTTGCTGCAATGCGTTAGAGCTGTTGATTCTCAAGATGTGCTAAAAGTTGGCCAGAATGCACCTACGCGGCAAAATCCCTGCATGCGTAAATGGAAGGGTGTGACATGCAGCTCTCACTCGACTTCGATAACAGAAATCAGGCTTGAAAATCTGAATCTTAGTGGCATACTTGATGCAGATTCACTATGTAAGCTCCCAAATCTTCGAGTTGTTAATTTAGCAAGAAACCAAATTGGGGGAACTATTTCTAAATCAATATTGCATTGCACAAGGCTAACCTATTTGAATCTAAGCAGCAATATTCTGAGTGGGAGGATACCTAAGGCTCTGACTAAACTGAGATATTTGAGGAGATTGGACGTCTCTAACAATCATTTTACCAGCACTGCCTCACGCTTTGAACAGGGATTTCAGCCGGTTCATACATACGTGAAGAAATCGAGGATATTACAAAGATATGGTGCCCAGAAGCAGGAAAAGGTAGTAGATTCGATGGCCATAGTGACAGAGTCCGAGAGCCCGAATGGTGGCAGTGACAGTGTTCCACGTCCCTCTACACCGTGGTACAAGAGATACAAATGCATGGTACCATTAGTTGTGGGGCTTGGCTTCTTTCTCTTATTCATGTACTTTGTAGGAAGGCAGGCTGCTAAGTTAGCTGAAGACAGGGAGATTCTGAAGTCGCTTTGAGACTCTCCGCTGAAAATGCCTCCTCCTAATGTTCAAGAGGGAGAGAAGCCAGTAGAGAACCATTTGGAGCTCGTGTTCTTTGTTGAAGAACATGAGAGTTTTAAATTGGAGGACCTCCTTGAAGCCACAGCAGATTTGAGAAATCAGTCCTTTAGCAGCAGCCTTTATAAGGTAATACTGAAAAACAATGCCCTATATGCAGTCAAAAGGTTGAAGAAACTGCAAGTACCCTTTGAGGAGTTTGGCCAAACAATGAGGCAGATAGGGATTATAAAGCATCCCAACATTCTACCACTTGTTGGTTACAATTCCACCAATGAAGAAAAAGTTTTGATCTACAAGTTTCAAAGCAATGGAAGTCTGCTAAACCTGCTTGAGAGTACGTTCACATCAAACTATTCAATCTTAGGGGTGGGGCAGGGGGCAAACACACTGCCCTTATCTGCATATTCCTTATACACTTTCAATAGAATTTATAAATGCTCTTAACTGAATCAGGCATTTTGATTATCTATTTCTGTGATATGTGCAGGTTACACAGAAGGTAAGAGGGATTTTCCATGGAGGCTTCGGCTCTCCATAGCATGCGGCATTTCAAGGGGCCTAGACTTCATATATCAGGGGTCTGATGACTGCATCCCTCATGGGAATCTCAAGCTTTCAAATATCCTCTTGGATGACAATGATGAACCACTGATTAGCGAGTATGGGCTTTCAAGTTTCTTCGACCCCAAGAAAGGGTGTCTCATTTCCTCCAATGGTTACACAGCCCCAGAATAATTGTTATCGGAGAAGGGAGATGTTTATAGCTTCGGCGTGATTCTTCTGGAGTTACTAACGGGCAAAACTGTAGAAGGAACTGGGATAGACCTTCCTAAGTGGGTGACTGCCATGGTTAAGGAGGACTGGACGGGGGAGGTCTTTGACAAGGAGGTTGCTAAAGCTGCAAAAGAATGGGCCTTTCCTCTACTCAACATTGCCCTCAAGTGTGTATCAGCTTCCCCTACAAACAGGCCAACTGTTGAAGAAGTTTACGAAAAGATTGAAGAGGTTATACATGACACTCCGAATTCATCGGATTCTACTACTGAGTGTGGTGGCTACCAAGACAACTACTGTATGCTTCACTCCATCATACCTGAGACCTGGAATACTCCTGGATCAAACTATTAAATTATTAACTGAGGGTTCTATACGTGCGTAGTTTCGCGTACTTTTGTACCGGATTTTAGATCGACAAGCTTTTTATCTACATTCAACACAAAGAACTAGCCCCGTTGAGGATAGAAGATCTGTGTATTTTCTGTTGTTAGATAAAAGAAGCCAGCAGCGGATGTATTATTACTTAATTAGGTAACAAAAAACTTATGATATATATCATGTCGGGCTGTGTTTCATGATCAGGCATCTCTTCTTGTCTTATTAATTACTTAGCTTTCAATCCTAGTCATATCCTAGTCATATATATATATATATGTTTGAAAGTATTTTTAATAACTAAAAGAGCTATCAGATAACCAAATGCACTTTTTTTATAGTGTTTGGCAAAAAAAAAATTAAGAGTGCTTCTTAGTTGAAAAAAAAACACTTTAAGTCCAACTAAAAGTGTTTTTGCCCATAAATTTTGTGTACATTTGTTTTTATATATTTGCTTCTGCATTTCTCTCATCATCCATCCACTTTTCTAATACTATATCCCTAGTTCTCACTGTAACTGTATGAGTATGATTCTTACAAGTCTTGGGATAATTGATATTATAAAGAAGTCTAAATCATGTTGACAAGAGTTAATCCAATCATATTGGTATATTGAGGACTCTTGTGTTTGCTCATTTATAGGACTCATATTGATATAAGGAATGTAGTCTTGTATTTCTTGTGGGATTGTTATAGGGCGATCCAGGTCTTGTAGTATAAAACCACAAGCCCCTGCTCTCACAAAACACGCTCTTATTGTTCCAATTACCTATAACTTGGAGAGCATTGAGTTTTGGAGAGAGGAGAAGGTTGTGTGTGGATTCGTCCATGGCTTCTTCATCCATGTATGTGTTAAACTAAGAAACACAACAGCATTTCAAATCAATTTCATATCTCAGGCCTTACAGGAAGGCTTTGTTATATACACTGCAACATACAACTTTACAATTCAAAATACAAGTGACAGCACGCCACACATGCAGCAGCACCATCTGCTGTCTTCTGACAGCACACATGGGAAAGACTTCGTAAGCAGTCTGCAGGTATGTATTGTTGAGAATACTTCAGTATTTGTATATATAGAACATACTTGATGCAACGGTTGTGATTTAGTTGGTTAAATCTTATGTTCTTGACTAGTTTATTATAGAGTTTATATGATTGCTCTTACACTCACATGTATTGCCCCACCATATCTAGCAAAAAAAATGAAAAACAAAGGGACCTCAATTTTTTGGTTTATTTAATTTTTTGTCGAACGCAACGTAACTGATCAAATCATAAAAATGAAAACCTAACCTCCTCCACGATTTATTGCATGTGCTGAGTGGGACGTGCAAGAAGCCAGGAGCGAAGTCCCAATTTCACTTGATTTGATACAGAAGGCTGAAGGCAGGTCAAATCATCGGGTGAGATTTCCTCATCCATGATCTTGACTAACAAGCCATTATGGTTGGGACGTTTCTTTACTTTCTAGGTTGTATTTGGTCACTTATTAGCGTTGCCAGGTCGAGTTTAATATGTCAACATTGGAAAGACAGCCATTATATAGAGTAAGAGTTAGCTGATTTTTTTCTTTTTAATTTTAAAGATTTTTTTTTTTTTTTTTTTTTTTGGTGTTTAGGACTAGTTCATTTAAGTAATTGTAAAAAGGGGTGTAACTACCATAAAACCCAGTGAAAATTTGGATGTAATGAGAAGTCTTTTGGGTGTAAATCGAATTCTTGTGTTTTTAATCTTCTGTTGAAGAAGGGTTGAAGTTTAAGAGATGGTTGGAGTTGGGAGAAAATAGGTACAGAGAGAAATATGGATCACATCATAATTTCTCATTTAGTGACCGCAAATTAAGGTGTTGTATATATTGGTCACAGATGATCAACATATGTTCTGTTCAACGTGAGTACTCAAACTTTGTAAGTAATGGATTATTCTAGTAGATAAGGTCTTTCTGTTTAAAATATAGGATATTTTTCTTTGTACTCAATACACATGTTATACGTGTCATAATATAAATAGACGACATGATTGATATGTCTTATTTTTTGGTATATTTTCTAGTATTGTTCTACTTATATTATGACACATGGTTTACCCCCTTTGTATTTCGTGTATACTAAAAAATATCTCCTCTTTATTCCAATGCAATGTGAGTTCAAATCATTTTTCCTTCCCATAATTTAAATGAATTTAGTGTAGATTATTTTAGGTTTGTAAAAATAAAATAAAATTAAAAAAAAAAAAAAACAAGTACCCAAACTTTGAAGGATCTTGTAACTCATGATATATATATTGATCAATTGTAACTCATGATATCCAATGTACACCTAGATTTTGTCTTCTATTTTGTGTAATTAGATTTTATTTTCTCTAAAAGCACATTTCATAACATGCTTTGCTCGGAGGCTGAGGCTTCCAGCTTGGATTAGGCATGAGGCCATTAATTTATAAGTAAATTTATTGGCCCACTATGAAGCCAATACCAATGTCCTGGCCTTTCATGTGAAATCATTTTCCTTTTCTTGCCTTTTTTCTTTCTTTTTTGTTGTTTCGGTGGACTGGAATTTACGTCACCAAGGGCAAACAGCCAAAACTTACAAAGAAAGTCCAAACAGAGGATTAACAAGGAGAATTACATGCATGGCTCCAAGAAAACAAGTCTAAAGGGGTTGCTACTAAGAAAGCCAGCATGAGCAAAACGTCACCCCACAAATACTATACAACCTTGGGTTTGCTAGAGGACAAGGCAAGCCATTGATCCTTGTTGAGAACATGCACAAGCGAAGATGATGGTCTGTCAACCCAAGTAGAACAACTCATCTCCGCACTTGTCTGAAATGCCAAAGAGTTCGTTGCCTTGTTGGCTGATTGAGGAACCTAAGACCAGCGGCACACTTGGAAGGAATCCCCAACCTCCAAAATTCTCCTTAGTATAGGAAAAGCCTCTCAGCTGCCATTCTCAATAGAGTTGTGCAATGCGAGAATAGTTTCCTTAGAATCCGATTCTACAATTTCACTGAAGCCATGTTATTTTGCAACAAGAATGCCTTCAAGCTCCCACCCTTTAGGTCTTCACCTTTCAAAAAAATTAATAATCCAACAGAGTGAACCAATTATCAATATAATATAACAAACAAAACAATAAAAAAGAACAGAAAAAGAATTGCTTACAAGCTATGAGAATCTCAAGGCGATAGAAGCAAGCATGAGGAATAGAAGTGGTGTTGAAGCGAAGGGAGTTACCGGAGAAATAGAATAGAAGAGGCGTGTGATTAAAAAGTGGAGGGCCTCATGGTAGTGGGAACAACAAATCAGGAGGAGAGGGAAGAGATTTGGGTGCTTTTTTGCTCATCCACATTAACTTTGATGTATGCTCATTATATACCTTATCAGCCGTCATGTGTCCCTTCTTCTAACCCTAGTTACTTGTTAATTAAATATATCATTCTCAATTTTTAAAGAGAACTGTTATGAGCATTCCAAAAATTTCGTTTTACACTCCTCATAAGTGTAATTTTCTTTCCAATTATAGAAAGTTTGGAGTGCAAAATGAGATTTTTGGAGTGCGAATAATAATTTCCTTTTTAAAACTAATTTTAAACATTGTCACTTAGTATTACGATCTAGTGGTATTCCTCCTCACTTATAAGTGAGATATCTTAGGTTTAATTTTTGGCATAAACGAATTAAATCACATTATTACTAATAAGCCCTCTGTAGAAAATATCATATTTGCTAAAAAAAAAACAAATTTTAAACATTGAACTTAAAAATAAAAAATAAAATAAAAACTCAAACCTTGCCCAACAGTGTTTCGTTCCCCACCCACGCCAACCATTCAATTGATTCTTCAAAGTTCCATCCACCCACCCAACCAATCTTCTTCTTTGGGTGTAGGCCTGACAAACGGGTCGTGTCGTGTTCATGTAACACATGTTATCTCAACGGGTCGTGTCGTGTCAAGTGACCCGACCCGTTATGACTTGTTCTTCTTAAATTTGCACATATCACACATTGCCACATAAATATTACTTCAAAACATTAAAACACATTTTTCGTTTAAGTGCTACATCTACACTCGAAAATAAGAGCCTAATAAACAAACATTCATACACTACTAGTCTATTACAAAATATTAAATGTGCAAGGATATGCAAAATAAAAGAGTTTTTGTTTTCAAGGTTGTGAAGCCTTTCTCAAATGTTTAAACCTTGCCAATGAAACTCAAAGCTTGCATGTTATTCCTTTTACAAAATCCTCAATTTTCATCAATCATCATGACATAAGATTTTGTGGTATCCACTCGTGTAAATATTTTAAATTGAAGATCGAATTTATTCATTGTATTCATATAGGGTCAAGGAGTGTAACTGTAAAAAATTATCAAAATCGGAGTTAAAATAACCATTAAATAGTGATTTTTAGTTGATAAGTGTCGAAAAGTTTTGTCCCGTTACTTGATCTCTGAATGTTTGTATTTTTCGATTTTTGGCGTATGCGATCTTGAAGCATATACAAACAAGTTTGACGGTTGGATCGTTAAAATTAGTTTCGTAGAATGCGTATCCCATCAAAACGATAGATTTACTAACACTTTGATATTTATACTTTCATTAAGTACAACTAGTGTAAATATTTTAAATTGAAGATCGAATTCATTCATTGTATTCATATAGGGTCAAGGAGTGTAGCTGTTAAAAATCATCAAAATCGGTATTAAAATAACCATTAAATTGTGATTTTTTGTTGATAACCGTCGAAAAGTTTTATCCCGTTACTTGATCTCTGAATGTTTGTTTTTTGCAATTTTTGGCATATGCAATCTCGAAGTATATACAAACATGTTTGATGGTTGGATCGTTGAAACTAGTTTCGTAAAATGCATATCTCATCAAAACAATAGATTCACTAACACTTGAGAGTTTATTCATACTTTCATTAAGTATAACATAAGATTTTGTGGTACCCACTAGTGTAAATATTTTAAATTAAAGATCGAGTTCATTCATTATATTCATATAGGGTCAAGGAGTGTAGCTGTAAAAAATCATCAGAATTGGAGTTAAAATAACTGTTAAATCGTGATTTTTCGTTTATAACCGTCGAAACGTTTTGTCCTATTACTTGATCTTTAAATGTTTATTTTCTGTAATTTTTGGCGTATGCGATCTCGAAGTATATACAAATATGTTTGACGGTTGGATCATTGAAACTAGTTTCGTAGAATGCGTTTATTCATACTTTCATTAAGTATAACATAAGATTTTGTGGTATCCACTAGTGTAAATATTTTAAATTGAAGATCGAATTCATTCATTGTATTCGTATAGGGTCAAGGAGTGTAGCTATAAAAAATCATCAAAATCGGAGTTAAAATAACCATTACATCAAGATTTTTCGTTGATAACCGTTGAAAAGTTTTGTCCCTTTACTTGATCTCTGAATGTTTTTTTTTACGATTTT